>NC_137257.1:2500-171954 GCF_965637545.1 Phallusia mammillata | reverse complement strand
GCCACCCTTCTAGTTTTCTGTTGTTTAATGCCCCAATGTATTCCTTTGAGATGTTAAACTTTTCTGTTTTTAACTGGTTTGCTTGGTCACATGATCCAACATGTGCTCATCTAAACATTTTTTGTTTGCCTTACCTACTTCTCTTTGCATGTATTGTAGGTGACCACATAAGTTCCATTCGCTTTCCATGTGAGCTGTTGTCTTAGCAGGATGCAGTGGTGATGCAGGATGTGGAAGGAATCATTGCAATAAAAAGTGCTTTTGCTGCATGATCAGAAGTATACACACAAAAATGTTGTCGTTGCAATTTGACACAGGTAACCAAGGTAGCTCCTGTAAATGATACCCATTTTTGTATTTATTTTCAGTGTTTATGTGTTGCCCACGAACAAATCCCACAGCCTGTTCTTGGAAACTCTTTGGCACACTGCCCGACATACATATGCAAATTTCATACTCGGGTCAGTTTGTGCAACTGCTCAGCCGAGCAGCGAGCATCAAAACAACAGTGCTCGGTACCGAGTACTCGGGTTCTAGCTCGGCTTGGCCCATCCCTTGCCAATAAGGTACATAAGAACGACCTGATTTAATCGCGTAAATAAGCGTGCCCCCGAAAAACAGTATGAAGTTCGCTTGTCATTTCCGTTTTGCTTACATGAACGAATTAAACCTTTGCAAGCTATGTCTAAATGCAATTCCGAATTGCATCGTGAAAACCGTTTAATTTTATCTCATTTCGTTTACGTTTTATGGCCAGCAAGGTATATTAAGAACGACCTGATTTAATCGCGTTAATAGTCTTGCACTCGAAAAAAAATGAAGTTCGCTTGTCATTTCCGTTTTGCTTACATGAACGAATTGAAACTTTTCAAGCTATGTCTGACTGCAATTCCGAATTGGCTCGTGAAAACCGTTTTATTTTATCTCATTTCATTTACGTTTTATAGCCAGTAAGGTATATTAAGAACGACCTGATTTAATCGCGTTAATAGTCTTGCCCCCCAAAAAATGAAGTTCGGTTGTCATTTCCGTTTTGCTTACATGAACGAACTGTAACTTTTCAAGCTATTTCTCAATGCAATTCCGAATTGGCTCGTGAAAACCGTTTAATTTTATCTCATTTCGTTTACGTTTTATGGCCAGCAAGGTATATTAAGAACGACCTGATTTAATCGCGTTAATAGTCTTGCCCCCCAAAAAATGAAGTTCGCTTGTCATTTCCGTTTTGCTTACATGAACGAATTGAAACTTTTCAAGCTATGTCTGACTGCAATTCCGAATTGGCTCGTGAAAACCGTTTTATTTTATCTCATTTCATTTACGTTTTATAGCCAATAAGGTATATTAAGAACGACCTGATTTAATCGCGTTAATAGTCTTGCCCCCCAAAAAATGAAGTTCGGTCGTCATTTCCGTTTTGCTTACATGAACGAACTGTAACTTTTCAAGCTATTTCTCAATGCAATTCCGAATTGGCTCGTGAAAACCGTTTAATTTTATCTCATTTTGTTTACGTTTTATGGCCAATAAGGTATATTAAGAACGACCTGATTTAATCGCGTTAATAGTCTTGCACTCGAAAAAAAATGAAGTTCGCTTGTCATTTCCGTTTTGCTTACATGAACGAATTGAAACTTTTCAAGCTATGTCTGACTGCAATTCCGAATTGGCTCGTGAAAACCGTTTAATTTTATCTCATTTCATTTACGTTTTATAGCCAGTAAGGTATATTAAGAACGACCTGATTTAATCGCGTTAATAGTCTTGCCCCCCAAAAAATGAAGTTCGGTTGTCATTTCCGTTTTGCTTACATGAACGAACTGTAACTTTTCAAGCTATTTCTCAATGCAATTCCGAATTGGCTCGTGAAAACCGTTTAATTTTATCTCATTTCGTTTACGTTTTATGGCCAATAAGGTATATTAAGAACGACCTGATTTAATCGCGTTAATAGTCTTGCACTCGAAAAAAAATGAAGTTCGCTTGTCATTTCCGTTTTGCTTACATGAACGAATTAAACCTTTGCAAGCTATGTCTAAATGCAATTCCGAATTGCATCGTGAAAACCGTTTAATTTTATCTCATTTCGTTTACGTTTTATGGCCAGCAAGGTATATTAAAAACGACCTGATTTAATCGCGTTAATAGTCTTGCACTCGAAAAAAAATGAAGTTCGCTTGTCATTTCCGTTTTGCTTACATGAACGAATTGAAACTTTTCAAGCTATGTCTGACTGCAATTCCGAATTGGCTCGTGAAAACCGTTTAATTTTATCTCATTTCATTTACGTTTTATAGCCAGTAAGGTATATTAAGAACGACCTGATTTAATCGCGTTAATAGTCTTGCACTCGAAAAAAATGAAGTTCGCTTGTCATTTCCGTTTTGCTTACATGAACGAACTGTAACTTTTCAAGCTATGTCTCAATGCAATTCCGAATTGGCTCGTGAAAACCGTTTAATCTTATCTCATTTCGTTTACGTTTTATGGCCTATAAGGTATATTAAGAACGACCTGATTTAATCGCGTTAATAGTCTTGCACTCGAAAAAAAAATGAAGTTCGCTTGTCATTTCCGTTTTGCTTACATGAACGAATTGAAACTTTTCAAGCTATGTCTGACTGCAATTCCGAATTGGCTCGTGAAAACCGTTTTATTTTATCTCATTTCATTTACGTTTTATAGCCAGTAAGGTATATTAAGAACGACCTGATTTAATCGCGTTAATAGTCTTGCCCCCCAAAAAATGAAGTTCGGTTGTCATTTCCGTTTTGCTTACATGAACGAACTGTAACTTTTCAAGCTATTTCTCAATGCAATTCCGAATTGGCTCGTGAAAACCGTTTAATTTTATCTCATTTCGTTTACGTTTTATGGCCAGCAAGGTATATTAAGAACGACCTGATTTAATCGCGTTAATAGTCTTGCCCCCCAAAAAATGAAGTTCGCTTGTCATTTCCGTTTTGCTTACATGAACGAATTGAAACTTTTCAAGCTATGTCTGACTGCAATTCCGAATTGGCTCGTGAAAACCGTTTTATTTTATCTCATTTCATTTACGTTTTATAGCCAGTAAGGTATATTAAGAACGACCTGATTTAATCGCGTTAATAGTCTTGCCCCCCAAAAAATGAAGTTCGGTCGTCATTTCCGTTTTGCTTACATGAACGAACTGTAACTTTTCAAGCTATTTCTCAATGCAATTCCGAATTGGCTCGTGAAAACCGTTTAATTTTATCTCATTTTGTTTACGTTTTATGGCCAATAAGGTATATTAAGAACGACCTGATTTAATCGCGTTAATAGTCTTGCACTCGAAAAAAAATGAAGTTCGCTTGTCATTTCCGTTTTGCTTACATGAACGAATTAAACCTTTGCAAGCTATGTCTAAATGCAATTCCGAATTGCATCGTGAAAACCGTTTAATTTTATCTCATTTCGTTTACGTTTTATGGCCAGCAAGGTATATTAAGAACGACCTGATTTAATCGCGTTAATAGTCTTGCACTCGAAAAAAAATGAAGTTCGCTTGTCATTTCCGTTTTGCTTACATGAACGAATTGAAACTTTTCAAGCTATGTCTGACTGCAATTCCGAATTGGCTCGTGAAAACCGTTTTATTTTATCTCATTTCATTTACGTTTTATAGCCAGTAAGGTATATTAAGAACGACCTGATTTAATCGCGTTAATAGTCTTGCCCCCCAAGAAATGAAGTTCGGTTGTCATTTCCGTTTTGCTTACATGAACGAACTGTAACTTTTCAAGCTATTTCTCAATGCAATTCCGAATTGGCTCGTGAAAACCGTTTAATTTTATCTCATTTCGTTTACGTTTTATGGCCAGCAAGGTATATTAAGAACGACCTGATTTAATCGCGTTAATAGTCTTGCACTCGAAAAAAAAATGAAGTTCGCTTGTCATTTCCGTTTTGCTTACATGAACGAATTGAAACTTTTCAAGCTATGTCTGACTGCAATTCCGAATTGGCTCGTGAAAACCGTTTTATTTTATCTCATTTCATTTACGTTTTATAGCCAGTAAGGTATATTAAGAACGACCTGATTTAATCGCGTTAATAGTCTTGCCCCCCAAAAAATGAAGTTCGGTCGTCATTTCCGTTTTGCTTACATGAACGAACTGTAACTTTTCAAGCTATTTCTCAATGCAATTCCGAATTGGCTCGTGAAAACCGTTTAATTTTATCTCATTTTGTTTACGTTTTATGGCCAATAAGGTATATTAAGAACGACCTGATTTAATCGCGTTAATAGTCTTGCACTCGAAAAAAAATGAAGTTCGCTTGTCATTTCCGTTTTGCTTACATGAACGAATTGAAACTTTTCAAGCTATGTCTGACTGCAATTCCGAATTGGCTCGTGAAAACCGTTTTATTTTATCTCATTTCATTTACGTTTTATAGCCAGTAAGGTATATTAAGAACGACCTGATTTAATCGCGTTAATAGTCTTGCCCCCCAAAAAATGAAGTTCGGTTGTCATTTCCGTTTTGCTTACATGAACGAACTGTAACTTTTCAAGCTATTTCTCAATGCAATTCCGAATTGGCTCGTGAAAACCGTTTAATTTTATCTCATTTCGTTTACGTTTTATGGCCAATAAGGTATATTAAGAACGACCTGATTTAATCGCGTTAATAGTCTTGCCCCCCAAAAAATGAAGTTCGCTTGTCATTTCCGTTTTGCTTACATGAACGAATTGAAACTTTTCAAGCTATGTCTGACTGCAATTCCGAATTGGCTCGTGAAAACCGTTTTATTTTATCTCATTTCATTTACGTTTTATAGCCAGTAAGGTATATTAAGAACGACCTGATTTAATCGCGTTAATAGTCTTGCCCCCCAAAAAATGAAGTTCGGTCGTCATTTCCGTTTTGCTTACATGAACGAACTGTAACTTTTCAAGCTATTTCTCAATGCAATTCCGAATTGGCTCGTGAAAACCGTTTAATTTTATCTCATTTTGTTTACGTTTTATGGCCAATAAGGTATATTAAGAACGACCTGATTTAATCGCGTTAATAGTCTTGCACTCGAAAAAAAATGAAGTTCGCTTGTCATTTCCGTTTTGCTTACATGAACGAATTGAAACTTTTCAAGCTATGTCTGACTGCAATTCCGAATTGGCTCGTGAAAACCGTTTTATTTTATCTCATTTCATTTACGTTTTATAGCCAGTAAGGTATATTAAGAACGACCTGATTTAATCGCGTTAATAGTCTTGCCCCCCAAAAAATGAAGTTCGGTTGTCATTTCCGTTTTGCTTACATGAACGAACTGTAACTTTTCAAGCTATTTCTCAATGCAATTCCGAATTGGCTCGTGAAAACCGTTTAATTTTATCTCATTTCGTTTACGTTTTATGGCCAATAAGGTATATTAAGAACGACCTGATTTAATCGCGTTAATAGTCTTGCACTCGAAAAAAAATGAAGTTCGCTTGTCATTTCCGTTTTGCTTACATGAACGAATTAAACCTTTGCAAGCTATGTCTAAATGCAATTCCGAATTGCATCGTGAAAACCGTTTAATTTTATCTCATTTCGTTTACGTTTTATGGCCAGCAAGGTATATTAAAAACGACCTGATTTAATCGCGTTAATAGTCTTGCACTCGAAAAAAAATGAAGTTCGCTTGTCATTTCCGTTTTGCTTACATGAACGAATTGAAACTTTTCAAGCTATGTCTGACTGCAATTCCGAATTGGCTCGTGAAAACCGTTTAATTTTATCTCATTTCATTTACGTTTTATAGCCAGTAAGGTATATTAAGAACGACCTGATTTAATCGCGTTAATAGTCTTGCACTCGAAAAAAATGAAGTTCGCTTGTCATTTCCGTTTTGCTTACATGAACGAACTGTAACTTTTCAAGCTATGTCTCAATGCAATTCCGAATTGGCTCGTGAAAACCGTTTAATCTTATCTCATTTCGTTTACGTTTTATGGCCTATAAGGTATATTAAGAACGACCTGATTTAATCGCGTTAATAGTCTTGCACTCGAAAAAAAATGAAGTTCGCTTGTCATTTCCGTTTTGCTTACATGAACGAATTGAAACTTTTCAAGCTATGTCTGACTGCAATTCCGAATTGGCTCGTGAAAACCGTTTTATTTTATCTCATTTCATTTACGTTTTATAGCCAGTAAGGTATATTAAGAACGACCTGATTTAATCGCGTTAATAGTCTTGCCCCCCAAAAAATGAAGTTCGGTTGTCATTTCCGTTTTGCTTACATGAACGAACTGTAACTTTTCAAGCTATTTCTCAATGCAATTCCGAATTGGCTCGTGAAAACCGTTTAATTTTATCTCATTTCGTTTACGTTTTATGGCCAGCAAGGTATATTAAGAACGACCTGATTTAATCGCGTTAATAGTCTTGCCCCCCAAAAAATGAAGTTCGCTTGTCATTTCCGTTTTGCTTACATGAACGAATTGAAACTTTTCAAGCTATGTCTGACTGCAATTCCGAATTGGCTCGTGAAAACCGTTTTATTTTATCTCATTTCATTTACGTTTTATAGCCAGTAAGGTATATTAAGAACGACCTGATTTAATCGCGTTAATAGTCTTGCCCCCCAAAAAATGAAGTTCGGTCGTCATTTCCGTTTTGCTTACATGAACGAACTGTAACTTTTCAAGCTATTTCTCAATGCAATTCCGAATTGGCTCGTGAAAACCGTTTAATTTTATCTCATTTTGTTTACGTTTTATGGCCAATAAGGTATATTAAGAACGACCTGATTTAATCGCGTTAATAGTCTTGCACTCGAAAAAAAATGAAGTTCGCTTGTCATTTCCGTTTTGCTTACATGAACGAATTAAACCTTTGCAAGCTATGTCTAAATGCAATTCCGAATTGCATCGTGAAAACCGTTTAATTTTATCTCATTTCGTTTACGTTTTATGGCCAGCAAGGTATATTAAGAACGACCTGATTTAATCGCGTTAATAGTCTTGCACTCGAAAAAAAATGAAGTTCGCTTGTCATTTCCGTTTTGCTTACATGAACGAATTGAAACTTTTCAAGCTATGTCTGACTGCAATTCCGAATTGGCTCGTGAAAACCGTTTTATTTTATCTCATTTCATTTACGTTTTATAGCCAGTAAGGTATATTAAGAACGACCTGATTTAATCGCGTTAATAGTCTTGCCCCCCAAAAAATGAAGTTCGGTTGTCATTTCCGTTTTGCTTACATGAACGAACTGTAACTTTTCAAGCTATTTCTCAATGCAATTCCGAATTGGCTCGTGAAAACCGTTTAATTTTATCTCATTTCGTTTACGTTTTATGGCCAGCAAGGTATATTAAGAACGACCTGATTTAATCGCGTTAATAGTCTTGCACTCGAAAAAAAATGAAGTTCGCTTGTCATTTCCGTTTTGCTTACATGAACGAATTGAAACTTTTCAAGCTATGTCTGACTGCAATTCCGAATTGGCTCGTGAAAACCGTTTAATTTTATCTCATTTCGTTTACGTTTTATGGCCAATAAGGTATATTAAGAACGACCTGATTTAATCGCGTTAATAGTCTTGCACTCGAAAAAAAATGAAGTTCGCTTGTCATTTCTGTTTTGCTTACATGAACGAACTGTAACTTTTCAAGCTATGTCTGACTGCAATTCCGAATTGGCTCGTGAAAACCGTTTAATTTTATCTCATTTCGTTTACGTTTTATGGTCAATAAGGTGTATTAAGAACGACCTGATTTAATCGCGTTAATAGTCTTGCACTCGAAAAACAATGAAATTCGCTTGTCATTTCTGTTTTGCTTACATGAACGAATTGAAACTTTTCAAGCTATTTCTAAATGCAATTCCGAATTGGCTCGTGAAAACCGTTTAATTTTATCTCATTTCGTTTTCGTTTTATAGCCAGTAAGGTATATTAAGAACGACCTGATTTAATCGCGTTAATAGTCTTGCACTCGAAAAAAAATGAAGTTCGCTTGTCATTTCTGTTTTGCTTACATGAACGAATTAAAACTTTTCAAGCTATGTCTGACTGCAATTCCGAATTGGCTCGTGAAAACCGTTTAATTTTATCTCATTTCGTTTACGTTTTATGGCCAATAAGGTATATTAAGAACGACCTGATTTAATCGCGTTAATAGTCTTGCACTCGAAAAAAAATGAAGTTCGCTTGTCATTTCTGTTTTGCTTACATGAACGAATTAAAACTTCGCAAGCTATTTCTGAATGCAATTCCGAATTGGCTCGTGAAAACCGTTTAATTTTATCTCATTTCGTTTACGTTTTATAGCCAATAAGGTATATTAAGAACGACCTGATTTAATCGCGTTAATAGTCTTGTACTCGAAAAAAAAATGAAGTTCGCTTGTCATTTCTGTTTTGCTTACATGAACGAATTAAAACTTTTCAAGCTATGTCTGACTGCAATTCCGAATTGGCTCGTGAAAACCGTTTAATTTTATCTCATTTCGTTTACGTTTTATGGTCAATAAGGTGTATTAAGAACGACCTGATTTAATCGCGTTAATAGTCTTGCACTCGAAAAACAATGAAATTCGCTTGTCATTTCCGTTTTGCTTACATGAACGAATTGAAACTTTTCAAGCTATTTCTAAATGCAATTCCGAATTGGCTCGTGAAAACGGTTTAATTTTATCTCATTTCGTTTACGTTTTATGGCCAGCAAGGTGTATTAAGAACGACCTGATTTAATCGCGTTAATAGTCTTGCACTCGAAAAAAAATGAAGTTCGCTTGTCATTTCTGTTTTGCTTACATGAACGAATTAAAACTTTTCAAGCTATTTCTAAATGCAATTCCGAATTGGCTCGTGAAAACCGTTTAATTTTATCTCATTTCGTTTACGTTTTATAGCCAGTAAGGTATATTAAGAACGACCTGATTTAATCGCGTTAATAGTCTTGCACTCGAAAAAAAAATGAAGTTCGCTTGTCATTTCTGTTTTGCTTACATGAACGAACTGTAACTTTTCAAGCTATGTCTAAATGCAATTCCGAATTGGCTCGTGAAAACCGTTTAATTTTATCTCATTTCGTTTACGTTTTATGGCCAATAAGGTATATTAAGAACAACCTGATTTAATCGCGTTAATAGTCTTGCACTCGAAAAAAAAGAAGTTCGCTTGTCATTTCTGTTTTGCTTACACGAACGAATTAAAACTTTTCAAGCTATGTCTCAATGCAATTCCGAATTGGCTCGTGAAAACCGTTTGATTTTATCTCATTTCGTTTACGTTTTATGGCCAATAAGGTATATTAAGAACGACCTGATTTAATCGCGTTAATAGTCTTGCACTCGAAAAAAAATGAAGTTCGCTTGTCATTTCCGTTTTGCTTACATGAACGAATTGAAACTTTTCAAGCTATTTCTGACTGCAATTCCGAATTGGCTCGTGAAAACCGTTTAATTTTATCTCATTTCGTTTACGTTTTATGGCCAATAAGGTATATTAAGAACGACCTGATTTAATCGCGTTAATAGTCTTGCACTCGAAAAAAAATGAAGTTCGCTTGTCATTTCTGTTTTGCTTACATGAACGAACTGTAACTTTTCAAGCTATGTCTGACTGCAATTCCGAATTGGCTTGTGTAAACCGTTTAATTTTATCTCATTTCGTTTACGTTTTATAGCCAATAAGGTATATTAAGAACGACCTGATTTAATCGCGTTAATAGTCTTGCACTCGAAAAAAATGAAGTTCGCTTGTCTTTTCTGTTTTGCTTACATGAACGAATTAAAACTTTTCAAGCTATGTCTGACTGCAATTCCGAATTGGCTCGTGAAAACCGTTTAATTTTATCTCATTTCGTTTACGTTTTATGGCCAATAAGGTATATTAAGAACGACCTGATTTAATCGCGTTAATAGTCTTGCACTCGAAAAAAAATGAAGTTCGCTTGTCATTTCTGTTTTGCTTACATGAACGAATTAAAACTTCGCAAGCTATTTCTAAATGCAATTCCGAATTGGCTCGTGAAAACCGTTTAATTTTATCTCATTTCGTTTACGATTTATAGCCAATAAGGTATATTAAGAACGACCTGATTTAATTGCGTTAATAGTCTTGCACTCGAAAAAAAATGAAGTTCGATTGTCATTTCTGTTTTGCTTACATGAACGAACTGTAACTTTTCAAGCTATGTCTAAATGCAATTCCGAATTGGCTCGTGAAAACCGTTTAATCTTATCTCATTTCGTTTACGTTTTATGGCCTATAAGGATATGTTAAGAACAACCTTATTTAATCGCGTTAATAGTCTTGCACTCGAAAAAAATGAAGTTCGCATGTCTTTTCTGTTTTGCTTACATGAACGAATTAAAACTTTTTAAGCTATGTCTGACTGCAATTCCGAATTGGCTCGTGAAAACCGTTTAATTTTATCTCATTTCGTTTTACGTTTTATGGCCAGCAAGGTATATTAAGAACGACCTGATTTAATCGCGTTGATAATCTTGCACTCGAAAAAAAAATGAAGTTCGCTTGTCATTTCTGTTTTGCTTACATGAACGAATTAAAACTTTGCAAGCTATGTCTGACTGCAATTCCGAATTGGATCGTGAAAACCGTTTAATTTTATGTCATTTCGTTTACGTTTTATGGCCAATAAGGATATGTTAAGAACGACCTGATTTAATCGCGTTAATAGTCTTGCACTCGAAAAAAATGAAGTTCGCTTGTCTTTTCTGTTTTGCTTACATGAACGAATTAAAACTTTTTAAGCTATGTCTGACTGCAATTCCGAATTGGCTCGTGAAAACCGTTTAATTTTATCTCATTTCGTTTTACGTTTTATGGCCAGCAAGGTATATTAAGAACGACCTGATTTAATCGCGTTAATAGTCTTGCACTCGAAAAAAAAATGAAGTTCGCTTGTCATTTCTGTTTTGCTTACATGAACGAATTAAAACTTTGCAAGCTATGTCTAAATGCAATTCCGAATTGGCTCGTGAAAACCGTTTAATTTTATCTCATTTCGTTTACGTTTTATGGCCAATAAGGTATATTAAGAACGACCTGATTTAATCGCGTTAATAGTCTTGCACTCGAAAAAAATGAAGTTCGCTTGTCTTTTCTGTTTTGCTTACATGAACGAATTAAAACTTTTCAAGCTATGTCTGACTGCAATTCCGAATTGGCTCGTGAAAACCGTTTAATTTTATCTCATTTCGTTTACGTTTTATAGACAATAAGGTATATTAAGAACGACCTGATTTAATCGCGTTAATAGTCTTGTACTCGAAAAAAAATGAAGTTCGCTTGTCATTTCTGTTTTGCTTACATGAACGAACTGTAACTTTTCAAGCTATGTCTAAATGCAATTCCGAATTGGCTCGTGAAAACCGTTTAATCTTATCTCATTTCGTTTACGTTTTATGGCCTATAAGGTATATTAAGAACAACCTGATTTAATCGCGTTAATAGTCTTGCACTCGAAAAAAATGAAGTTCGCTTGTCATTTCCGTTTTGCTTACATGAACGAATTGAAACTTTTCAAGCTATGTCTGACTGCAATTCCGAATTGGCTCGTGAAAACCGTTTAATTTTATCTCATTTCGTTTACGTTTTATGGCCAATAAGGATATGTTAAGAACAACCTGATTTAATCGCGTTAATAGTATTGCACTCGAAAAAAATGAAGTTCGCATGTCTTTTCTGTTTTGCTTACATGAACGAATTAAAACTTTGCAAGCTATGTCTAAATGCAATTCCGAATTGGCTCGTGAAAACCGTTTAATTTTATCTCATTTCGTTTACGTTTTATGGCCAATAAGGTATATTAAGAACGACCTGATTTAATCGCGTTAATAGTCTTGCACTCGAAAAAAAATGAAGTTCGCTTGTCATTTCCGTTTTGCTTACATGAACGAATTAAAACTTTGCAAGCTATGTCTAAATGCAATTCCGAATTGCTTCGTGAAAACCGTTTAATTTTATCTCATTTCGTTTACGTTTTATGGCCAATAAGGTATATTAAGAACGACCTGATTTAATCGCGTTAATAGTCTTGCACTCGAAAAAAATGAAGTTCGCTTGTCTTTTCTGTTTTGCTTACATGAACGAATTAAAACTTTTCAAGCTATGTCTGACTGCAATTCCGAATTGCTTCGTGAAAACCGTTTAATTTTATCTCATTTCGTTTACGTTTTATGGCCAATAAGGTATATTAAGAACGACCTGATTTAATCGCGTTAATAGTCTTGCACTCGAAAAAAATGAAGTTCGCTTGTCATTTCTGTTTTGCTTACATGAACGAATTAAAACTTTTCAAGCTATGTCTGACTGCAATTCCGAATTGGCTCGTGAAAACCGTTTAATTTTATCTCATTTCGTTTACGTTTTATGGCCAGTAAGGTATATTAAGAACGACCTGATTTAATCGCGTTAATAGTCTTGCACTCGAAAAAAAATGAAGTTCGCTTGTCTTTTCTGTTTTGCTTACATGAACGAATTGAAACTTTTCAAGCTATGTCTGACTGCAATTCCGAATTGGCTCGTGAAAACCGTTTAATTTTATCTCATTTCGTTTACGTTTTATAGCCAATAAGGTATATTAAGAACGACCTGATTTAATCGCGTTAATAGTCTTGCACTCGAAAAAAAATGAAGTTCGCTTGTCTTTTCTGTTTTGCTTACATGAACGAATTAAAACTTTTCAAGCTATGTCTGACTGCAATTCCGAATTGGCTCGTGAAAACCGTTTAATTTTATCTCATTTCGTTTACGTTTTATAGACAATAAGGTATATTAAGAACGACCTGATTTAATCGCGTTAATAGTCTTGCACTCGAAAAAAAATGAAGTTCGCTTGTCATTTCTGTTTTGCTTACATGAACGAACTGTAACTTTTCAAGCTATGTCTAAATGCAATTCCGAATTGGCTCGTGAAAACCGTTTAATCTTATCTCATTTCGTTTACGTTTTATGGCCTATAAGGTATATTAAGAACAACCTGATTTAATCGCGTTAATAGTCTTGCACTCGAAAAAAATGAAGTTCGCTTGTCATTTCCGTTTTGCTTACATGAACGAATTGAAACTTTTCAAGCTATGTCTAAATGCAATTCCGAATTGGCTCGTGAAAACCGTTTAATTTTATCTCATTTCGTTTACGTTTTATAGCCAATAAGGTATATTAAGAACGACCTGATTTAATCGCGTTAATAGTCTTGTACTCGAAAAAAAAATGAAGTTCGCTTGTCATTTCTGTTTTGCTTACATGAACGAATTAAAACTTTTCAAGCTATGTCTGACTGCAATTCCGAATTGGCTCGTGAAAACCGTTTAATTTTATCTCATTTCGTTTACGTTTTATGGTCAATAAGGTGTATTAAGAACGACCTGATTTAATCGCGTTAATAGTCTTGCACTCGAAAAACAATGAAATTCGCTTGTCATTTCCGTTTTGCTTACATGAACGAATTGAAACTTTTCAAGCTATTTCTAAATGCAATTCCGAATTGGCTCGTGAAAACCGTTTAATTTTATCTCATTTCGTTTACGTTTTATGGCCAGCAAGGTGTATTAAGAACGACCTGATTTAATCGCGTTAATAGTCTTGCACTCGAAAAAAAATGAAGTTCGCTTGTCATTTCTGTTTTGCTTACATGAACGAATTAAAACTTTTCAAGCTATTTCTAAATGCAATTCCGAATTGGCTCGTGAAAACCGTTTAATTTTATCTCATTTCGTTTACGTTTTATAGCCAGTAAGGTATATTAAGAACGACCTGATTTAATCGCGTTAATAGTCTTGCACTCGAAAAAAAAATGAAGTTCGCTTGTCATTTCTGTTTTGCTTACATGAACGAACTGTAACTTTTCAAGCTATGTCTAAATGCAATTCCGAATTGGCTCGTGAAAACCGTTTAATTTTATCTCATTTCGTTTACGTTTTATGGCCAATAAGGTATATTAAGAACAACCTGATTTAATCGCGTTAATAGTCTTGCACTCGAAAAAAAAGAAGTTCGCTTGTCATTTCTGTTTTGCTTACACGAACGAATTAAAACTTTTCAAGCTATGTCTCAATGCAATTCCGAATTGGCTCGTGAAAACCGTTTGATTTTATCTCATTTCGTTTACGTTTTATGGCCAATAAGGTATATTAAGAACGACCTAATTTAATCGCGTTAATAGTCTTGCACTCGAAAAAAAATGAAGTTCGCTTGTCATTTCCGTTTTGCTTACATGAACGAATTGAAACCTTTCAAGCTATTTCTGACTGCAATTCCGAATTGGCTCGTGAAAACCGTTTAATTTTATCTCATTTCGTTTACGTTTTATGGCCAATAAGGTATATTAAGAACGACCTGATTTAATCGCGTTAATAGTCTTGCACTCGAAAAAAAATGAAGTTCGCTTGTCATTTCTGTTTTGCTTACATGAACGAACTGTAACTTTTCAAGCTATGTCTGACTGCAATTCCGAATTGGCTTGTGTAAACCGTTTAATTTTATCTCATTTCGTTTACGTTTTATGGCCAATAAGGTATATTAAGAACAACCTGATTTAATCGCGTTAATAGTCTTGCACTCGAAAAAAAAGAAGTTCGCTTGTCATTTCTGTTTTGCTTACACGAACGAATTAAAACTTTTCAAGCTATGTCTCAATGCAATTCCGAATTGGCTCGTGAAAACCGTTTGATTTTATCTCATTTCGTTTACGTTTTATGGCCAATAAGGTATATTAAGAACGACCTAATTTAATCGCGTTAATAGTCTTGCACTCGAAAAAAAATGAAGTTCGCTTGTCATTTCCGTTTTGCTTACATGAACGAATTGAAACCTTTCAAGCTATTTCTGACTGCAATTCCGAATTGGCTCGTGAAAACCGTTTAATTTTATCTCATTTCGTTTACGTTTTATGGCCAATAAGGTATATTAAGAACGACCTGATTTAATCGCGTTAATAGTCTTGCACTCGAAAAAAAATGAAGTTCGCTTGTCATTTCTGTTTTGCTTACATGAACGAACTGTAACTTTTCAAGCTATGTCTGACTGCAATTCCGAATTGGCTTGTGTAAACCGTTTAATTTTATCTCATTTCGTTTACGTTTTATAGCCAATAAGGTATATTAAGAACGACCTGATTTAATCGCGTTAATAGTCTTGCACTCGAAAAAAATGAAGTTCGCTTGTCTTTTCTGTTTTGCTTACATGAACGAATTAAAACTTTTCAAGCTATGTCTGACTGCAATTCCGAATTGGCTCGTGAAAACCGTTTAATTTTATCTCATTTCGTTTACGTTTTATGGCCAATAAGATATATTAAGAACGACCTGATTTAATCGCGTTAATAGTCTTGCACTCGAAAAAAAATGAAGTTCGCTTGTCATTTCTGTTTTGCTTACATGAACGAATTAAAACTTCGCAAGCTATTTCTAAATGCAATTCCGAATTGGCTCGTGAAAACCGTTTAATTTTATCTCATTTCGTTTACGTTTTATAGCCAATAAGGTATATTAAGAACGACCTGATTTAATCGCGTTAATAGTCTTGCACTCGAAAAAAAATGAAGTTCGCTTGTCTTTTCTGTTTTGCTTACATGAACGAATTGAAACTTTTCAAGCTATTTCTGACTGCAATTCCGAATTGGCTCGTGAAAACCGTTTAATTTTATGTCATTTCGTTTACGTTTTATGGCCAATAAGGTATATTAAGAACGACCTGATTTAATCGCGTTAATAGTCTTGCACTCGAAAAAAAATGAAGTTCGCTTGTCATTTCTGTTTTGCTTACATGAACGAACTGTAACTTTTCAAGCTATGTCTGACTGCAATTCCGAATTGGCTCGTGAAAACCGTTTAATCTTATCTCATTTCGTTTACGTTTTATGGCCTATAAGGTATATTAAGAACAACCTGATTTAATCGCGTTAATAGTCTTGCACTCGAAAAAAATGAAGTTCGCTTGTCATTTCCGTTTTGCTTACATGAACGAATTGAAACTTTTCAAGCTATGTCTGACTGCAATTCCGAATTGGCTCGTGAAAACCGTTGAATTTTATCTCATTTCGTTTACGTTTTATGGCCAATAAGGATATGTTAAGAACAACCTGATTTAATCGCGTTAATAGTATTGCACTCGAAAAAAATGAAGTTCGCATGTCTTTTCTGTTTTGCTTACATGAACGAATTAAAACTTTTTAAGCTATGTCTAAATGCAATTCCGAATTGGCTCGTGAAAACCGTTTAATTTTATCTCATTTCGTTTACGTTTTATGGCCAATAAGGTATATTAAGAACGACCTGATTTAATCGCGTTAATAGTCTTGCACTCGAAAAAAAATGAAGTTCGCTTGTCATTTCCGTTTTGCTTACATGAACGAATTGAAACTTTTCAAGCTATGTCTAAATGCAATTCCGAATTGCTTCGTGAAAACCGTTTAATTTTATCTCATTTCGTTTACGTTTTATGGCCAATAAGGTATATTAAGAACGACCTGATTTAATCGCGTTAATAGTCTTGCCCTCGAAAAAAATGAAATTCGCTTGTCATTTCCGTTTTGCTTACATGAACGAATTGAAACTTTTCAAGCTATGTCTAAATGCAATTCCGAATTGGCTCGTGAAAACCGTTTAATTTTATCTCATTTCGTTTTACGTTTTATGGCCAGCAAGGTATATTAAGAACGACCTGATTTAATCGCGTTAATAGTCTTGCACTCGAAAAAAAAATGAAGTTCGCTTGTCATTTCTGTTTTGCGTACATGAACGAATTAAAACTTTGCAAGCTATGTCTAAATGCAATTCCGAATTGGCTCGTGAAAACCGTTTAATTTTATCTCATTTCGTTTTACGTTTTATGGCCAGCAAGGTATATTAAGAACGACCTGATTTAATCGCGTAAATAGTCTTGCACTCGAAAAAAAAATGAAGTTCGCTTGTCATTTCTGTTTTGCGTACATGAACGAATTAAAACTTTTCAAGCTATTTCTGACTGCAATTCCGAATTGGCTCGTGAAAACCGTTTAATTTTATCTCATTTCGTTTACGTTTTATGGCCAATAAGGTATATTAAGAACGACCTGATTTAATCGCGTTAATAGTCTTGCACTCGAAAAAAAATGAAGTTCGCTTGTTATTTCCGTTTTGCTTACATGAACGAATTGAAACCTTTCAAGCTATTTCTGACTGCAATTCCGAATTGGCTCGTGAAAACCGTTTAATTTTATCTCATTTCGTTTACGTTTTATGGCCAATAAGGTATATTAAGAACGACCTGATTTAATCGCGTTAATAGTCTTGCACTCGAAAAAAAATGAAGTTCGCTTGTCATTTCTGTTTTGCTTACATGAACGAACTGTAACTTTTCAAGCTATGTCTGACTGCAATTCCGAATTGGCTCGTGAAAACCGTTTAATTTTATGTCATTTCGTTTACGTTTTATGGCCAATAAGGATATATTAAGAACAACCTGATTTAATCGCGTTAATAGTCTTGCACTCGAAAAAAAAGAAGTTCGCTTGTCATTTCCGTTTTGCTTACATGAACGAACTGTAACTTTTCAAGCTATGTCTAAATGCAATTCCGAATTGGCTCGTGAAAACCGTTTAATCTTATCTCATTTCGTTTACGTTTTATGGCCAATAAGGTATATTAAGAACGACCTAATTTAATCGCGTTAATAGTCTTGCACTCGAAAAAAAATGAAGTTCGCTTGTCATTTCCGTTTTGCTTACATGAACGAATTGAAACTTTTCAAGCTATGTCTGACTGCAATTCCGAATTGGCTCGTGAAAACCGTTTAATTTTATCTCATTTCGTTTACGTTTTATGGCCAATAAGGATATGTTAAGAACGACCTGATTTAATCGCGTTAATAGTATTGCACTCGAAAAAAATGAAGTTCGCATGTCTTTTCTGTTTTGCTTACATGAACGAATTAAAACTTTGCAAGCTATGTCTAAATGCAATTCCGAATTGGCTCGTGAAAACCGTTTAATTTTATCTCATTTCGTTTACGTTTTATGGCCAATAAGGTATATTAAGAACGACCTGATTTAATCGCGTTAATAGTCTTGCACTCGAAAAAAAATGAAGTTCGCTTGTCATTTCCGTTTTGCTTACATGAACGAATTAAAACTTTGCAAGCTATGTCTAAATGCAATTCCGAATTGCTTCGTGAAAACCGTTTAATTTTATCTCATTTCGTTTACGTTTTATGGCCAATAAGGTATATTAAGAACGACCTGATTTAATCGCGTTAATAGTCTTGCACTCGAAAAAAATGAAGTTCGCTTGTCTTTTCTGTTTTGCTTACATGAACGAATTAAAACTTTTCAAGCTATGTCTGACTGCAATTCCGAATTGCTTCGTGAAAACCGTTTAATTTTATCTCATTTCGTTTACGTTTTATGGCCAATAAGGTATATTAAGAACGACCTGATTTAATCGCGTTAATAGTCTTGCACTCGAAAAAAATGAAGTTCGCTTGTCATTTCTGTTTTGCTTACATGAACGAATTAAAACTTTTCAAGCTATGTCTGACTGCAATTCCGAATTGGCTCGTGAAAACCGTTTAATTTTATCTCATTTCGTTTACGTTTTATGGCCAGTAAGGTATATTAAGAACGACCTGATTTAATCGCGTTAATAGTCTTGCACTCGAAAAAAAATGAAGTTCGCTTGTCATTTCTGTTTTGCTTACATGAACGAATTGAAACTTTTCAAGCTATGTCTGACTGCAATTCCGAATTGGCTCGTGAAAACCGTTTAATTTTATCTCATTTCGTTTACGTTTTATGGCCAATAAGGATATGTTAAGAACAACCTTATTTAATCGCGTTAATAGTCTTGCACTCGAAAAAAATGAAGTTCGCATGTCTTTTCTGTTTTGCTTACATGAACGAATTAAAACTTTTTAAGCTATGTCTGACTGCAATTCCGAATTGGCTCGTGAAAACCGTTTAATTTTATCTCATTTCGTTTTACGTTTTATGGCCAGCAAGGTATATTAAGAACGACCTGATTTAATCGCGTTGATAATCTTGCACTCGAAAAAAAAATGAAGTTCGCTTGTCATTTCTGTTTTGCTTACATGAACGAATTAAAACTTTGCAAGCTATGTCTAAATGCAATTCCGAATTGGATCGTGAAAACCGTTTAATTTTATGTCATTTCGTTTACGTTTTATGGCCAATAAGGATATGTTAAGAACGACCTGATTTAATCGCGTTAATAGTCTTGCACTCGAAAAAAATGAAGTTCGCTTGTCTTTTCCGTTTTGCTTACATGAACGAATTGAAACTTTTTAAGCTATGTCTGACTGCAATTCCGAATTGGCTCGTGAAAACCGTTTAATTTTATCTCATTTCGTTTTACGTTTTATGGCCAGCAAGGTATATTAAGAACGACCTGATTTAATCGCGTTAATAGTCTTGCACTCGAAAAAAAAATGAAGTTCGCTTGTCATTTCTGTTTTGCGTACATGAACGAATTAAAACTTTGCAAGCTATGTCTAAATGCAATTCCGAATTGGCTCGTGAAAACCGTTTAATTTTATCTCATTTCGTTTTACGTTTTATGGCCAGCAAGGTATATTAAGAACGACCTGATTTAATCGCGTTAATAGTCTTGCACTCGAAAAAAAAATGAAGTTCGCTTGTCATTTCTGTTTTGCGTACATGAACGAATTAAAACTTTTCAAGCTATTTCTGACTGCAATTCCGAATTGGCTCGTGAAAACCGTTTAATTTTATCTCATTTCGTTTACGTTTTATAGCCAATAAGGTATATTAAGAACGACCTGATTTAATCGCGTTAATAGTCTTGCACTCGAAAAAAAAGAAGTTCGCTTGTTATTTCCGTTTTGCTTACATGAACGAATTGAAACTTTTCAAGCTATTTCTGACTGCAATTCCGAATTGGCTCGTGAAAACCGTTTAATTTTATGTCATTTCGTTTACGTTTTATGGCCAATAAGGATATATTAAGAACGACCTGATTTAATCGCGTTAATAGTCTTGCACTCGAAAAAAATGAAGTTCGCTTGTCATTTCCGTTTTGCTTACATGAACGAATTGAAACTTTTCAAGCTATTTCTGACTGCAATTCCGAATTGGCTCGTGAAAACCGTTTAATTTTATCTCATTTCGTTTACGTTTTATGGCCAATAAGGTATATTAAGAACGACCTGATTTAATCGCGTTAATAGTCTTGCACTCGAAAAAAATGAAGTTCGCTTGTCATTTCTGTTTTGCTTACATGAACGAACTGTAACTTTTTAAGCTATGTCTAAATGCAATTCCGAATTGGCTCGTGAAAACCGTTTAATTTTATCTCATTTCGTTTACGTTTTATGGCCAATAAGGTATATTAAGAACAACCTGATTTAATCGCGTTAATAGTCTTGCACTCGAAAAAAATGAAGTTCGCTTGTCATTTCCGTTTTGCTTACATGAACGAATTGAAACTTTTCAAGCTATGTCTGACTGCAATTCCGAATTGGCTCGTGAAAACCGTTTAATTTTATCTCATTTCGTTTACGTTTTATGGCCAATAAGGTATATTAAGAACGACCTGATTTAATCGCGTTAATAGTCTTGCACTCGAAAAAAATGAAGTTCGCTTGTCATTTCTGTTTTGCTTACATGAACGAATTGAAACTTTTCAAGCTATTTTTGACTGCAATTCCGAATTGGCTCGTGAAAACCGTTTAATTTTATCTCATTTCGTTTACGTTTTATAGCCAATAAGGTATATTAAGAACGACCTGATTTAATCGCGTTAATAGTCTTGCCCTCGAAAAAAATGAAATTCGCTTGTCATTTCCGTTTTGCTTACATGAACGAATTGAAACTTTTCAAGCTATGTCTAAATGCAATTCCGAATTGGCTCGTGAAAACCGTTTAATTTTATCTCATTTCGTTTTACGTTTTATGGCCAGCAAGGTATATTAAGAACGACCTGATTTAATCGCGTTAATAGTCTTGCACTCGAAAAAAAAATGAAGTTCGCTTGTCATTTCTGTTTTGCGTACATGAACGAATTAAAACTTTGCAAGCTATGTCTAAATGCAATTCCGAATTGGCTCGTGAAAACCGTTTAATTTTATCTCATTTCGTTTTACGTTTTATGGCCAGCAAGGTATATTAAGAACGACCTGATTTAATCGCGTAAATAGTCTTGCACTCGAAAAAAAATGAAGTTCGCTTGTCATTTCTGTTTTGCGTACATGAACGAATTAAAACTTTTCAAGCTATTTCTGACTGCAATTCCGAATTGGCTCGTGAAAACCGTTTAATTTTATCTCATTTCGTTTACGTTTTATAGCCAATAAGGTATATTAAGAACGACCTGATTTAATCGCGTTAATAGTCTTGCACTCGAAAAAAAAGAAGTTCGCTTGTTATTTCCGTTTTGCTTACATGAACGAATTGAAACTTTTCAAGCTATTTCTGACTGCAATTCCGAATTGGCTCGTGAAAACCGTTTAATTTTATCTCATTTCGTTTACGTTTTATGGCCAATAAGGTATATTAAGAACGACCTGATTTAATCGCGTTAATAGTCTTGCACTCGAAAAAAAAGAAGTTCGCTTGTTATTTCCGTTTTGCTTACATGAACGAATTGAAACTTTTCAAGCTATTTCTGACTGCAATTCCGAATTGGCTCGTGAAAACCGTTTAATTTTATGTCATTTCGTTTACGTTTTATGGCCAATAAGGATATATTAAGAACGACCTGATTTAATCGCGTTAATAGTCTTGCACTCGAAAAAAATGAAGTTCGCTTGTCATTTCCGTTTTGCTTACATGAACGAACTGTAACTTTTCAAGCTATGTCTAAATGCAATTCCGAATTGGCTCGTGAAAACCGTTTAATCTTATCTCATTTCGTTTACGTTTTATGGCCTATAAGGTATATTAAGAACAACCTGATTTAATCGCGTTAATAGTCTTGCACTCGAAAAAAATGAAGTTCGCTTGTCATTTCCGTTTTGCTTACATGAACGAATTGAAACTTTTCAAGCTATGTCTGACTGCAATTCCGAATTGGCTCGTGAAAACCGTTTAATTTTATCTCATTTCGTTTACGTTTTATGGCCAATAAGGATATGTTAAGAACAACCTGATTTAATCGCGTTAATAGTATTGCACTCGAAAAAAATGAAGTTCGCATGTCTTTTCTGTTTTGCTTACATGAACGAATTAAAACTTTGCAAGCTATGTCTAAATGCAATTCCGAATTGGCTCGTGAAAACCGTTTAATTTTATCTCATTTCGTTTACGTTTTATGGCCAATAAGGTATATTAAGAACGACCTGATTTAATCGCGTTAATAGTCTTGCACTCGAAAAAAAATGAAGTTCGCTTGTCATTTCCGTTTTGCTTACATGAACGAATTAAAACTTTGCAAGCTATGTCTAAATGCAATTCCGAATTGCTTCGTGAAAACCGTTTAATTTTATCTCATTTCGTTTACGTTTTATGGCCAATAAGGTATATTAAGAACGACCTGATTTAATCGCGTTAATAGTCTTGCACTCGAAAAAAATGAAGTTCGCTTGTCTTTTCTGTTTTGCTTACATGAACGAATTAAAACTTTTCAAGCTATGTCTGACTGCAATTCCGAATTGCTTCGTGAAAACCGTTTAATTTTATCTCATTTCGTTTACGTTTTATGGCCAATAAGGTATATTAAGAACGACCTGATTTAATCGCGTTAATAGTCTTGCACTCGAAAAAAATGAAGTTCGCTTGTCATTTCTGTTTTGCTTACATGAACGAATTAAAACTTTTCAAGCTATGTCTGACTGCAATTCCGAATTGGCTCGTGAAAACCGTTTAATTTTATCTCATTTCGTTTACGTTTTATGGCCAGTAAGGTATATTAAGAACGACCTGATTTAATCGCGTTAATAGTCTTGCACTCGAAAAAAAATGAAGTTCGCTTGTCATTTCTGTTTTGCTTACATGAACGAATTTAAACTTTTCAAGCTATGTCTGACTGCAATTCCGAATTGGCTCGTGAAAACCGTTTAATTTTATCTCATTTCGTTTACGTTTTATAGCCAATAAGGTATATTAAGAACGACCTGATTTAATCGCGTTAATAGTCTTGCACTCGAAAAAAAATGAAGTTCGCTTGTCTTTTCTGTTTTGCTTACATGAACGAATTAAAACTTTTCAAGCTATGTCTGACTGCAATTCCGAATTGGCTCGTGAAAACCGTTTAATTTTATCTCATTTCGTTTACGTTTTATAGACAATAAGGTATATTAAGAACGACCTGATTTAATCGCGTTAATAGTCTTGCACTCGAAAAAAAATGAAGTTCGCTTGTCATTTCTGTTTTGCTTACATGAACGAACTGTAACTTTTCAAGCTATTTCTCAATGCAATTCCGAATTGGCTCGTGAAAACCGTTTAATTTTATCTCATTTCGTTTACGTTTTATGGCCTATAAGGTATATTAAGAACAACCTGATTTAATCGCGTTAATAGTCTTGCACTCGAAAAAAATGAAGTTCGCTTGTCATTTCCGTTTTGCTTACATGAACGAATTGAAACTTTTCAAGCTATGTCTGACTGCAATTCCGAATTGGCTCGTGAAAACCGTTTAATTTTATCTCATTTCGTTTTACGTTTTATGGCCAGCAAGGTATATTAAGAACGACCTGATTTAATCGCGTTAATAGTCTTGCACTCGAAAAAAAAATGAAGTTCGCTTGTCATTTCTGTTTTGCGTACATGAACGAATTAAAACTTTGCAAGCTATGTCTAAATGCAATTCCGAATTGGCTCGTGAAAACCGTTTAATTTTATCTCATTTCGTTTTACGTTTTATGGCCAGCAAGGTATATTAAGAACGACCTGATTTAATCGCGTTAATAGTCTTGCACTCGAAAAAAAAATGAAGTTCGCTTGTCATTTCTGTTTTGCGTACATGAACGAATTAAAACTTTTCAAGCTATTTCTGACTGCAATTCCGAATTGGCTCGTGAAAACCGTTTAATTTTATCTCATTTCGTTTACGTTTTATAGCCAATAAGGTATATTAAGAACGACCTGATTTAATCGCGTTAATAGTCTTGCACTCGAAAAAAAAGAAGTTCGCTTGTTATTTCCGTTTTGCTTACATGAACGAATTGAAACTTTTCAAGCTATTTCTGACTGCAATTCCGAATTGGCTCGTGAAAACCGTTTAATTTTATGTCATTTCGTTTACGTTTTATGGCCAATAAGGATATATTAAGAACGACCTGATTTAATCGCGTTAATAGTCTTGCACTCGAAAAAAATGAAGTTCGCTTGTCATTTCCGTTTTGCTTACATGAACGAATTGAAACTTTTCAAGCTATTTCTGACTGCAATTCCGAATTGGCTCGTGAAAACCGTTTAATTTTATCTCATTTCGTTTACGTTTTATGGCCAATAAGGTATATTAAGAACGACCTGATTTAATCGCGTTAATAGTCTTGCACTCGAAAAAAATGAAGTTCGCTTGTCATTTCTGTTTTGCTTACATGAACGAACTGTAACTTTTTAAGCTATGTCTAAATGCAATTCCGAATTGGCTCGTGAAAACCGTTTAATTTTATCTCATTTCGTTTACGTTTTATGGCCAATAAGGTATATTAAGAACAACCTGATTTAATCGCGTTAATAGTCTTGCACTCGAAAAAAATGAAGTTCGCTTGTCATTTCCGTTTTGCTTACATGAACGAATTGAAACTTTTCAAGCTATGTCTGACTGCAATTCCGAATTGGCTCGTGAAAACCGTTTAATTTTATCTCATTTCGTTTACGTTTTATGGCCAATAAGGTATATTAAGAACGACCTGATTTAATCGCGTTAATAGTCTTGCACTCGAAAAAAATGAAGTTCGCTTGTCATTTCTGTTTTGCTTACATGAACGAATTGAAACTTTTCAAGCTATTTTTGACTGCAATTCCGAATTGGCTCGTGAAAACCGTTTAATTTTATCTCATTTCGTTTACGTTTTATAGCCAATAAGGTATATTAAGAACGACCTGATTTAATCGCGTTAATAGTCTTGCACTCGAAAAAAAAGAAGTTCGCTTGTTATTTCCGTTTTGCTTACATGAACGAATTGAAACTTTTCAAGCTATTTCTGACTGCAATTCCGAATTGGCTCGTGAAAACCGTTTAATTTTATGTCATTTCGTTTACGTTTTATGGCCAATAAGGATATATTAAGAACGACCTGATTTAATCGCGTTAATAGTCTTGCACTCGAAAAAAATGAAGTTCGCTTGTCATTTCCGTTTTGCTTACATGAACGAATTGAAACTTTTCAAGCTATTTCTGACTGCAATTCCGAATTGGCTCGTGAAAACCGTTTAATTTTATCTCATTTCGTTTACGTTTTATGGCCAATAAGGTATATTAAGAACGACCTGATTTAATCGCGTTAATAGTCTTGCACTCGAAAAAAATGAAGTTCGCTTGTCATTTCTGTTTTGCTTACATGAACGAACTGTAACTTTTTAAGCTATGTCTAAATGCAATTCCGAATTGGCTCGTGAAAACCGTTTAATTTTATCTCATTTCGTTTACGTTTTATGGCCAATAAGGTATATTAAGAACAACCTGATTTAATCGCGTTAATAGTCTTGCACTCGAAAAAAATGAAGTTCGCTTGTCATTTCCGTTTTGCTTACATGAACGAATTGAAACTTTTCAAGCTATGTCTGACTGCAATTCCGAATTGGCTCGTGAAAACCGTTTAATTTTATCTCATTTCGTTTACGTTTTATGGCCAATAAGGTATATTAAGAACGACCTGATTTAATCGCGTTAATAGTCTTGCACTCGAAAAAAATGAAGTTCGCTTGTCATTTCTGTTTTGCTTACATGAACGAATTGAAACTTTTCAAGCTATTTTTGACTGCAATTCCGAATTGGCTCGTGAAAACCGTTTAATTTTATCTCATTTCGTTTATGTTTTATGGCCAATAAGGTATATTAAGAACGACCTGATTTAATCGCGTTAATAGTCTTGCACTCGAAAAAAAATGAAGTTCGCTTGTCATTTCCGTTTTGCTTACATGAACGAATTAAAACTTTTTAAGCTATGTCTGACTGCAATTCCGAATTGGCTCGTGAAAACCGTTTAATTTTATCTCATTTCGTTTACGTTTTATGGCCAATAAGGATATATTAAGAACGACCTGATTTAATCGCGTTAATAGTCTTGCACTCGAAAAAAATGAAGTTCGCTTGTCATTTCCGTTTTGCTTACATGAACGAATTGAAACTTTTCAAGCTATTTCTGACTGCAATTCCGAATTGGCTCGTGAAAACCGTTTAATTTTATCTCATTTCGTTTACGTTTTATAGCCAATAAGGTATATTAAGAACGACCTGATTTAATCGCGTTAATAGTCTTGCACTCGAAAAAAAATGAAGTTCGCTTGTCTTTTCTGTTTTGCTTACATGAACGAATTAAAACTTTTCAAGCTATGTCTGACTGCAATTCCGAATTGGCTCGTGAAAACCGTTTAATTTTATCTCATTTCGTTTACGTTTTATAGACAATAAGGTATATTAAGAACGACCTGATTTAATCGCGTTAATAGTCTTGCACTCGAAAAAAAATGAAGTTCGCTTGTCATTTCTGTTTTGCTTACATGAACGAACTGTAACTTTTCAAGCTATTTCTCAATGCAATTCCGAATTGGCTCGTGAAAACCGTTTAATTTTATCTCATTTCGTTTACGTTTTATGGCCTATAAGGTATATTAAGAACAACCTGATTTAATCGCGTTAATAGTCTTGCACTCGAAAAAAATGAAGTTCGCTTGTCATTTCCGTTTTGCTTACATGAACGAATTGAAACTTTTCAAGCTATGTCTGACTGCAATTCCGAATTGGCTCGTGAAAACCGTTTAATTTTATCTCATTTCGTTTTACGTTTTATGGCCAGCAAGGTATATTAAGAACGACCTGATTTAATCGCGTTAATAGTCTTGCACTCGACAAAAAAATGAAGTTCGCTTGTCATTTCTGTTTTGCGTACATGAACGAATTAAAACTTTGCAAGCTATGTCTAAATGCAATTCCGAATTGGCTCGTGAAAACCGTTTAATTTTATCTCATTTCGTTTTACGTTTTATGGCCAGCAAGGTATATTAAGAACGACCTGATTTAATCGCGTTAATAGTCTTGCACTCGAAAAAAAAATGAAGTTCGCTTGTCATTTCTGTTTTGCGTACATGAACGAATTAAAACTTTTCAAGCTATTTCTGACTGCAATTCCGAATTGGCTCGTGAAAACCGTTTAATTTTATCTCATTTCGTTTACGTTTTATAGCCAATAAGGTATATTAAGAACGACCTGATTTAATCGCGTTAATAGTCTTGCACTCGAAAAAAAAGAAGTTCGCTTGTTATTTCCGTTTTGCTTACATGAACGAATTGAAACTTTTCAAGCTATTTCTGACTGCAATTCCGAATTGGCTCGTGAAAACCGTTTAATTTTATGTCATTTCGTTTACGTTTTATGGCCAATAAGGATATATTAAGAACGACCTGATTTAATCGCGTTAATAGTCTTGCACTCGAAAAAAATGAAGTTCGCTTGTCATTTCCGTTTTGCTTACATGAACGAATTGAAACTTTTCAAGCTATTTCTGACTGCAATTCCGAATTGGCTCGTGAAAACCGTTTAATTTTATCTCATTTCGTTTACGTTTTATGGCCAATAAGGTATATTAAGAACGACCTGATTTAATCGCGTTAATAGTCTTGCACTCGAAAAAAATGAAGTTCGCTTGTCATTTCTGTTTTGCTTACATGAACGAACTGTAACTTTTTAAGCTATGTCTAAATGCAATTCCGAATTGGCTCGTGAAAACCGTTTAATTTTATCTCATTTCGTTTACGTTTTATGGCCAATAAGGTATATTAAGAACAACCTGATTTAATCGCGTTAATAGTCTTGCACTCGAAAAAAATGAAGTTCGCTTGTCATTTCCGTTTTGCTTACATGAACGAATTGAAACTTTTCAAGCTATGTCTGACTGCAATTCCGAATTGGCTCGTGAAAACCGTTTAATTTTATCTCATTTCGTTTACGTTTTATGGCCAATAAGGTATATTAAGAACGACCTGATTTAATCGCGTTAATAGTCTTGCACTCGAAAAAAATGAAGTTCGCTTGTCATTTCTGTTTTGCTTACATGAACGAATTGAAACTTTTCAAGCTATTTTTGACTGCAATTCCGAATTGGCTCGTGAAAACCGTTTAATTTTATCTCATTTCGTTTATGTTTTATGGCCAATAAGGTATATTAAGAACGACCTGATTTAATCGCGTTAATAGTCTTGCACTCGAAAAAAAATGAAGTTCGCTTGTCATTTCCGTTTTGCTTACATGAACGAATTAAAACTTTTTAAGCTATGTCTGACTGCAATTCCGAATTGGCTCGTGAAAACCGTTTAATTTTATCTCATTTCGTTTACGTTTTATGGCCAATAAGGATATATTAAGAACGACCTGATTTAATCGCGTTAATAGTCTTGCACTCGAAAAAAATGAAGTTCGCTTGTCATTTCCGTTTTGCTTACATGAACGAATTGAAAGTTTTCAAGCTATTTCTGACTGCAATTCCGAATTGGCTCGTGAAAACCGTTTAATTTTATCTCATTTCGTTTACGTTTTATGGCCAATAAGGTATATTAAGAACGACCTGATTTAATCGCGTTAATAGTCTTGCACTCGAAAAAAATGAAGTTCGCTTGTCATTTCTGTTTTGCTTACATGAACGAACTGTAACTTTTTAAGCTATGTCTAAATGCAATTCCGAATTGGCTCGTGAAAACCGTTTAATTTTATCTCATTTCGTTTACGTTTTATGGCCAATAAGGTATATTAAGAACAACCTGATTTAATCGCGTTAATAGTCTTGCACTCGAAAAAAATGAAGTTCGCTTGTCATTTCCGTTTTGCTTACATGAACGAATTGAAACTTTTCAAGCTATGTCTGACTGCAATTCCGAATTGGCTCGTGAAAACCGTTTAATTTTATCTCATTTCGTTTACGTTTTATGGCCAATAAGGTATATTAAGAACGACCTGATTTAATCGCGTTAATAGTCTTGCACTCGAAAAAAATGAAGTTCGCTTGTCATTTCTGTTTTGCTTACATGAACGAATTTAAACTTTTCAAGCTATTTTTGACTGCAATTCCGAATTGGCTCGTGAAAACCGTTTAATTTTATCTCATTTCGTTTATGTTTTATGGCCAATAAGGTATATTAAGAACGACCTGATTTAATCGCGTTAATAGTCTTGCCCTCGAAAAAAAAATGAAGTTTGCTTGTCATTTCCGTTTTGCTTACATGAACGAATTAAAACTTTTCAAGCTATGTCTAAATGCAATTCCGAATTGGCTCGTGAAAACCGTTTAATTTTATCTCATTTCGTTTATATCCATAATCTATAAAAAGTGAGAGAATTTTCAGTGTCAGGGTCAACATATGTACTCCAAAACGAAACAGGCTGCAGAGTAAAACAGCGGAAAAGCTTATGTTACTGCATTATAATTTGAGAGTACTTGGATTAAAGTACGAGTAATGCAGTGCGAGTATCTTCTGTCGGCTCAGTTTTTTTTTAACATAATAACTTGCTTGTTGGTATTTTTTTTATATTGGATGTGTAACGAATGGGTAGAGCTACTGACACAAGAACGCACAACAGACAAAGTTTGCTAAATCGTGTTCTTAAAAAAGGACACAGTTATTTAAATTAACAATGAGACTAGGATGTGGGTAAACACTAAGTTTATAATTTGGGTTTATTGTTATTATAAAACACCACCGCAAATAGCTCTAACTGTAAGCATTTTTGCTTAACTTGGTTTTTGCATATTCACAAATGCTATTGGTTTACTTATCGATATTTAGCAAACTTTGTCTGATGTGAGTTCTTACGTTTGTTCAATTTAAAAACAAATGAATGCAAATACCTAGTGTTTTGTACAAAATAGCCAAGCTTTCGTCCAACTGAAGCAAACGAGTGCACTTCTTATTCAGGAACAACATATCTAAAAGTGCAATAGCGTCGAGCTGCTAGGCCGGCGGAAGTTGCCGTTCCGCTAGGTTATGTAAACTTTTTCGTTATCATGTGGAGATTACATTTTTCTACATGCTTCGGCATTTGTGTGCACGCCTGTACCCTAAATTAGCTAGTGATATACAACAAGGTACAACACTATACTTAAGTAGTCGGTAATCGGTATCGAAGGTTTTTTCACGTGGTACTCGGTATCGGTACTCGCTTAAAAATCTGGTATCGTCACATCACTAATGCATTGTAAGGCAGATTAATTTATTCATGGTAAAAATCATTAGTTGAGTTTGGCGAATAGTATGATAACACATTTTCTCGCTAAACATTTTTTGTTTGCTTTATCTACTGCTCTTTGTATATGTTGCAGGTGGCCACATAAGTTCAATTCGCTTTCCATGTGAGCTGTTGTCTTAGCGGGATGCAGTGGTGAAGCAGGGGGTGGGAGGATCAATGCTCTGTGCTACCACATATTGTGCTTTTGCTGCATGGTCAAGATTATCCACCAGAGCATTGATGATTTAATGTGTCGGGTATGCAATTTTTTATAGCAAGTGTTTTGTGTTATGGCAAAGTACGGAAACCCCGGGTTTTGCACCTTTTTCTTCACTGTAGGTTTTTAAAGCTGTTTAATTGAAGCCGGTCATAGAATATACTTTACATATTTACACTCTTTAAGCCATGTGTGTGTATAGTGGGATTGTGTCTTTCCGTTTTTGATTTTGGGTGTAATGTGTTGGTCTCAGAAGGTAACATAAGATAAGACATGTTACATTTAAATTCAAGCTGTTATTGTTATGTTTTGATTCAAACAGGCTAACTTATGTAGATACAAACCCCTATCCTTTCAGCACCAATTGTTGTTTCTACTTTGTATTTGTAGCCTAATTGCTGTATATGTTTATTAGTGTGTCCCTTGATTTCACAAACCTTCCTGCTTGAAAACATTTGACATTGCATCGCCTCAGACAGTAAGGTTGCTGAAATAGTTTTAACAGAAGATGTGTTTTGTAGAAGGCATGCTTCCAGTAAATGAAATGTCATTTTTTAGTCGATACTATTTTGTATGTTTTCGCCTGTGTTCAAAATCTGTTGCATGTTTTTGGCGTGAATAAAGTTTTCTTCTAGATTGATCAGTGTTGTTTTGCATTTTGTAAAGTATCTCTTGATTATGTTTGCGTTGTTTCTTGAGAAGGCAAACAGAGATTGATTTAAACATAGAATAAAAGGAGTCCGTAAAATCACATGTAACCGCTGAGATTTGTCAAAAATGTTTGTTTACAAGCTTTTTGTGGAAATTTGTTCACGCACTAATGACAATGTCATGAAAAGTGATACAAAAAAAAAAAATACTTTGTTATCAATTGCGGCATGATTTGGGGAAAAATTGCACTTTTGGAGTTAGAATAATATTTTGTGTTTTAATTTGCCGAAGATGTTCAAAAACTTTATTAGTGAAGTTTTCTGAATCTAATTAACGTGACGCAATAATTCATGAGTTTGCCAAATATGATTTCAGTGGTTAGTTATGACGTAACATTTTTTCAGAAGTTTCCAGTGCCGAAATTGAGCTACTGCTTGCTATGTCCGATTTTGTTTTGTGCCAATCAATGGGTAATAAATTCCTTTTTTAAAAATTGATCGCGTGATGACGTTTTGCCGAATGCAAACTCAAGTATAGAAGTGTCGTTTCATTGGCCTAAGAACGATAGTAGATTGCGTCTTTTTGCTGCAAAAGTGATTTGCAAGTTAAACTGTTACGCCTCGATGGAATAGCAAGTTCAGAAGTTCGTTAATATGCATTTATGTTCGAAAAATGTTGAGCGCGAAACATATTTATTGAACAACTGTGAAAATAAACATTGCGTCATCAGCGATCAGCTGTTTGTAAACAGACGTGGCGAAATTTTTTATCTTCCAAGTTGAGACTGTTTTTGGTCGTTTTGTCGCCAAATTATGAAGATCAAAGACAAAATCGTTTGGTAAGTCGTTTTTGGAATAATATTCTAAAAGTTTGAGTTTCAATTTAACTTGGAAACATTGTCTGCCCATGACTCAGTTTACTAAGAAAAAACTTTGATTTCACTTCTAAATTTCTTTTTGTATTTTTATTACAGGCGTCCAAATTCGCCAAATTCGCCAAATGACACATACATACAGACATTTGAATCATAGCTTGGATTTACTGACAGATTCTTTTCTTCGTGAATGCACCCCTACATTATACGGTATTTTGTTTTGCTCTATAAGGACATTAAAAAAGCAATAGTTTTAGGTATCAACTTTTTTGCAAATGATCCATTACCATGATAGTGAGTTTTTTGTCATCATAAAATCTTTTTCACCCGGGGTGATAGACTAGAATGGCATACATAATTTTGTTGTTTATAACTAGCCTGCATTGCTGTGCTGTTTATGTTTGGCCCGGAAACGAATTTTCATGGTCAAGTGTAGCTGACACTTGCCACAAAATATTCTTGAGAACTACAAGCTTGGTAAAGCTGCATGTGCATTTTAAACTTTGATTTCACTTTTAAATGTCTTTTTGTATTCTTATTACAGGCGTGCAAAGTAGCCAAAGGACGCATACATACAGACATTTGAATCATAGCTTGGATTTACTGACAAATTCTTTTCTTCATGAATGCACCCTTACATTTATACGGTATTTTGTTTTGCTCTATAAGAACATTAAAAAAGCAATGGTTTTAGGTATCAACTTTTTTGCAAATGATCAATTACCATGATAGTGGTTTTTTTGTCATCGTGACATCTTTTTAACCAGGGGTGATAGACTAGAATGGCATACATAATTTTGTTGTTTATAACTATCCTGCATTGCTGTGCTGTTTATGTTTGGCCCGGAAACAAATTTTCATGGTCAAGTGTAGCTGACACTTGCCACAAAATATTGTTGAGAACTATAAGCTTGGTAAAGCCACATGTGCATTTTAAACTTTGATTTCACTTCTGAATGTCTTTTTGTATTCTTATTGCAGGCGTGCAAAGTCGCCAAAGGACACATACATACAGACATTTGAATCATAGCTTGGATTTACTGACAGATTCTTTTCTTCGTGAATGCACCCTTACATTTATACGGTATTTTGTTTTGCTCTATAAGGACATTAAAAAAGCACTGGTTTTAGGTATCAACTTTTTTGCAAATGATCAATTACCATGATAGTGAGTTTTTTTGTCATCATGAAATCTTTTTCACCGGGGGTGATAGACTAGAATGGCATACATAATTTTGTTTTTTATAACTAGCCTGCATTGCTGTACTGCTTATGTTTGGCCCGGAAACAAATTTTCATGGTCAAGTGTAGCTGATACTTGCCACAAAATATTCTTGAGTATTATAAGCTTGGTAAAGCTGCATGTACCTTTTAAACTTTGATTTCACTTTTAAATGTCTTTTTGTATTCTTATTACAGGCGTGCAAAGTAGCCAAAGGACGCATACATACAGACATTTGAATCATAGCTTGGTATTACTGACAAATTCTTTTCTTCATGAATGCACCCTTACATTTATATGGTATTTTGTTTTGCTCTATAAGGACATTAAAAAAGCAATGGTTTTAGGTATCAACTTTTTTGCAAATGATCAATTACCATGATAGTGAGTTTTTTGTCGTCATGAAATGTTTTTCATCGGGGTGATAGACTAGAACAGTGCTCTTCAATCTTTTTTGGTGTGGTTAACCCTTGAAGTTGTTGTGACGAACTCATGCACCCTGTTTACTTAAAAGGTAAACTGAGATAAAAAGCGATATGAAAAATTGTTATGCATATCATTTTGTCAAATAACTCCAAGCATATGTTCGCAAATTTTCTATGAAACATTGGTGAAAAAATCATCACTCGATATTCAAACATCACCCGAATGTAACACAGACACTATCAAACTGGACACAGGTATAAACCATGGAAAAAGTTTACCTTGGTGTTGTACATGAGTTGAAACCTACATCTTTTTTCTAATATCTTCTAAGTCAAATATTAATGGTTCATTAAAAGTTTGTGATGCACCCTTGTATACTTTTTCGTACTGGTGCACCCCATGCATGTTTTGGTGCACCTTGCACACCGGTTGAAGAGCATTGGACTAGAATGGTGTACATAATTTGTTGCCTATAACTATCCTGCATTGCTGTGCTGTTTATGTTTGGCCCGGAAACAAATTTTTATGATCAGGTGTAGCTGACACTTGTCTCACAATATTCTTGAGAACTATATGCTTGGTAAAGCCACCTGTGCATTTTAAACTTTGATTTCACTTCTAAATGTCTGTTTGTATTCTTATTACAGGTGTGCAAAGTAGCCAAAGGACACATACATACAGACATTTGAATCATAGCTTGGATTTACTGACAGATTCTTTTCTTCTGAATGCACCCCTACATTTATATGGTATTTGGTTTTGCTCTATAAGGACATTAAAAAAGCAATGGTTTTAGGTATAAACTTTTTTGCAAATGATCAATTACCATGATAGTGAGTTTTTTGTCATCATGAAATCTTTTTCACCGGGGGTGATAGACTAGAATGGCATACATAATTTTGTTTTTTATAACTAGCCTGCATTGCTGTGCTGTTTATGTTTGGCCCGGAAACAAATTTTCATGGTCAAGTGTAGCTGACACTTGCCACAAAATATTGTTGAGAACTATAAGCTTGGTAAAGCCACATGTGCATTTTAAACTTTGATTTCACTTCTAAATGTCTTTTTGTATTCTTATTGCAGGCGTGCAAAGTCGCCAAAGGACACATACATACCGACATTTGAATCATAGCTTGGATTTACTGACAGATTCTTTCCTTCGTGAATGCACCCCTACATTTATACGGTATTTGGTTTTGCTCTATAGGGACATTAAAAAAGCAATGGTTTTAGGTATCAACTTTTTTGCAAATGATCAATTACCATGATAGTGGGTTTTTTGTCATCGTGACATCTTTTTAACCAGAGGTGATAGACTAGAATGGCATACATAATTTTGTTGTTTATAACTAGCCTGCATTGCTGTGCTGTTTATGTTTGGCCCGGAAACAAATTTTCATGGTCAAGTGTAGCTGACACTTGCCACAAAATATTGTTGAGAACTACAAGCTTGGTAAAGCCACATGTGCATTTTAAACTTTGATTTCACTTCTAAATGTCTTTTTATATTCTTATTACAGGTGTGCAAAGTAGCCGAAGGATACATTTGCTAAACCCAGGGGTTCCGCATCTTTTTCTTCGCTGTAAGTTTTAAAGCTGTGTAATTGAAACCCGTCATAAAACATACTTTCGGATTTGCACTCTTTGAGCCACATGTGAGTATAGTACTGGGATTGTGTCTTTCCGTTTTTCATTTCTGGGTTAATGTGTTGGTCTCAGAAGTTAATATTTGATAAGACATATTACATTTAAATTCCAGTCGTTATTTTTATGTTTTGATTCAAACAGGCTAACTTATGTAGATATAAACCCCTATCCTTTCAGCACCAATTGTTGTTTCTACTTTGTATTTGTAGCCTAATTGCTGTATATGTTTATTAGTGTGTCCCTTGATTTCACAAACCTTCCTGCTTGAAAATATTTGACATTGCATCCATAGGCGCCCACTTGCTAAAATCGGCGGGGAGGCAGAATTTTATAACCCGGTAAAGACGAGTATTTTCAGCCCGGACGTCACTTAACGTCGCAAGTTACAGCCTTTGCAGTGTTTCGGTACTAGTATACATAACATTAGCAGCTGATGCCGACCCAACTATACAGTAATACATTTTTTCATCCCCGCAACAATTATTACAAAGCATGTTTTATTTTTACGCAGCAAGGCGTACATGCGTCTAAAAAGCCATCATAATAATCGTTTCTTACGTTTCTAGGTCGTTTGGTTGGTTTCAACCATGTTTTCTATTTACACAGGAAATTGCATGTAACGCAAGTTTAGTTACTTTTAAATCAGGAATTACCAAAGTAAAGCCCGCGAAGGTTTTTGTTCTAAATATATATCTTGGAAAATAACGAGTCAACCGTTGAAAGTTAATTTGCCACCAAAGAGTTCCCACAACAACATGTGGTCTTAAGTTTACCTAGTTTTACACTTCACAGGACGTATAAAAATGATCCAAAAACAGTTTGTTACATCACAGACAAGACTTAAAGTATCAATGCTTTCGTTACTGTGCGTGTACAGGTGCCTTTCTTGGTTAATTGTGATGACATAAAAGAGAAGTTAGTAATTTATGTCACATAATTTTATAGTTCGACAGTAGCGCTATCTCTTAATAATAATGTAGCTTCTGCTGGTACCACAAAACCGCTTTGTAGACCACAATTGCGGAACGGCGCTGCGTTTGTGCTTGTAAGCGATGTGGCCGTCTAATGTCATTTTCATGTTATGCGGCTCACCCTGAAAAAACAATTGGCTACCCCCTTTGTAAACGATGTCAATTTGTGTCGATGTTGCTGACCGAGTTTTAACAAACACTTCTTGCATGTTTTTATCCAATGGTTCATTGCATATAACCAGGGTGGCTATCGACATGGAACTCGAAATAAGAACACACGAACAATTGGACTTTCATGTCAAAGGACACACGAACAAATTGGACTTTCATGTCGAAACAAACGTTTTTGAATCTTTGCATTTATACGAGCCTTGACATGTCATATTTCTTTTTGTCGGGAACAATCTGTTCCAACTCCTTGTTCGTAGAAAACACGTAGTGCATCTCACGACAGCCCAGATCTAGGTTTACTTTTAGCAGGGATTTGACTTGTAATTGTTAAAAATAAGACAAAATAAAGACAAATCTTAGAAATAAGGACGGTATGGCAACCCTGCATATAACACTTCAAGTATACGTTTGTGACGTAACAATATGCGTTGTTTGATTTTTCAGAAAGGTTTGACTCTTCAAACTAGACAGTTGTTGACTGTGCAGTAGTACAGAGTTACTACAAAACTGGGTGTGCATAAATTAGCGCAAAACTTGTTTATGACGTAGTCAGCGACGCAGATACCCGGGGAGGCGGCGCCTCCCCGCCTCCCCATAAGTGGGCGCCAGTGCATTGCATCGCTTCAGACAGTAAGGTTGCTGAAATAGTTTTATTAGAAGATGTGTTTTGTAGAAGGCATGCTTCCAGTAAATGAAATGTTATTTTTTAGTCGATACTATTTTGTATGTTTTCGCCTGTGTTCAAAATCTGTTGCATGTTTTTGGCGTGAATAAAGTTTTCTTCTAGATTGATCAGTGTTGTTTTGCATTTTGTAAAGTATCTCTTGATTATGTTTGCGTTGTTTCTTGAGAAGGCAAACAGAGATTGATTTAAACATAGAATAAAAGCAGTCCATAAAATCACATGTAACCGCTGAGATTTGTCAAAAATGTTTGTTTACAAGCTTTTTGTGGAAATTTGTTCACGCACTAACGACCATGTCATGAAAAGTGATACCATTAAAAAATACTTTGTTATCAATTGCGGCATGAATTTGGGGACAAAATTGCACTTTTAGAGTTAAAATAATATTTTGTGTTTTAATTTGCCGAAGATGTTCAAAAACTTTATTAGTGAAGTTTTCTGAATCTAATTAACGTGACGCAATAATTCATGAGTTTGCCAAATATGATTTCAGTGGTTAGTTATGACGTAACATTTTTTCAGAAGTTTCCAGTGCCGAAATTGAGCTACTGCTTGCTATGTCCGATTTTGTTTTGTGCCAATCAATGGGTAATAAATTCCTTTTTTAAAAATTGATCGCGTGATGACGTTTTGCCGAATGCAAACTCAAGTATAGAAGTGTCGTTTCATTGGCCTAAGAACGATAGTAGATTGCGTCTTTTTGCTGCAAAAGTGATTTGCAAGTTAAACTGTTACGCCTCGATGGAATAGCAAGTTCAGGAGTTAGTTAATATGCATTTATGTTCGAAAAATGTTGAGCGCGAAACATATTTATTGAACAACTGTGAAAATAAACATTGCGTCATCAGCGATCAGCTGTTTGTAAACAGACGTGGCGAAAAATTTTATCTTAAAAGTTGAGACTGTTTTTGGTCGTTTTGTTGCAAAATTATGAAGATCAAAGACAAAATCGTTTGGTAAGTCGTTTTTGGAATAATATTCTAAAAGTTTGAGTTTCAATTTAACTTGGAAACATTGTCTGCCCATGACTCAGTTTTTCAGTTTACTAAGAAAAAACTTTGATTTCACTTCTAAATTTCTTTTTGTATTTTTATTACAGGCGTCCAAATTCGCCAAATTCGCCAAATGACACATACATACAGACATTTGAATCATAGCTTGGATTTACTGACAGATTCTTTTCTTCGTGAATGCACCCCTACATTATACGGTATTTTGTTTTGCTCTATAAGGACATTAAAAAAGCAATGGTTTTAGGTATAAACTTTTTTGCAAATGATCAATTACCATGATAGTGAGTTTTTTGTCATCGTGACATTATTTTAACCAGGTGTGATAGACTAGAATGGCATACATAATTTTGTTGTTTATAACTAGCCTGCATTGCTGTGCTGTTTATGTTTGGCCCGGAAACAAATTTTCATGGTCAAGTGTAGCTGACACTTGCCACAAAATATTGTTGAGAACTACAAGCTTGGTAAAGCCACATGTGCATTTTAAACTTTGATTTCACTTCTAAATGTCTTTTTATATTCTTATTACAGGCGTGCAAAGTAGCCAAAGGATACATATGCTAAACCCTGGGGTTCCGCATCTTTTTCTTCGCTGTAAGTTTTAAAGCTGTGTAATTGAAACCCGTCATAAAACATACTTTCGGATTTGCACTCTTTGAGCCACATGTGAGTATAGTACTGGGATTGTGTCTTTCCGTTTTTCATTTCTGGGTTAATGTGTTTGTCTCAGAAGGTAACATTTGATAAGACATATTACATTTAAATTCCAGTCGTTATTTTTATGTTTTGATTCAAACAGGCTAACTTATGTGGATACAAACCCCTATCCTTTCAGCACCAATTGTTGTTTCTACTTTGTATTTGTAGCCTAATTGCTGTATATGTTTTAGTGATGGGACGATACCAGGTTATGAAGCGAGTACCAATACCGAGTACGAGTACCACATGTATATACCTTCGATACCGAGTACCGAGTACGATTACCGAGTACTTAAGTGTAGTGTTGTACTTAGTTGTATATCACTGGCTAATTTTTTTGCCGTGGTCGGGGTGCAGGCGTGCACACACACATGCCGAAAAATGTAATCTCCACATGATAGCGAAAATGATATACGTAACCTGGCGGAACCTTTTTCCTGATTTTGTGCTGTCCGAAGCAAATATAGGCCAAAAGTTGCCCGTATTCTTATGGTGTAAATCGGCCTTCGGTACTCGCACGTTGGTATCGAAAACTGAGACAAAATATTTCGATACCGAGTACGAGTATCGATACCACTGAAATCGCTCGATACCATCGATACCGATTACCGAGTACCGAGTACCCGTCCCATCACTAATATGTTTATTAGTGTGTCCCTTGATTTCACAAACCTGCCTGCTTGAAAATATTTGACGTTGCATCGCCTCAGACAGTAAGGTTGCTGAATTAGTTTTAATAGAAGGTGTGTTTTGTAGAAGGCATGCTTCCAGTAAATGAAATGTCATTTTTTAGTCGATACTATTTTGTATGTTTTCGCCTGTGTTCAAAATCTGTTGCATGTTTTTGGCGTGAATAAAGTTTTCTTCTAGATTGATCAGTGTTGTTTTGCATTTTGTAAAGTATCTCTTGATTATGTTTGCGTTGTTTCTTGAGAAGGCAGATAGAGATTGATTTAAACATAGAATAAAAGGAGTCCATAAAATCACATGTAACCGCTGAGATTTGTCAAAAATGTTTGTTTACAAGCTTTTTGTGGAAATTTGTTCACGCAATAATGACCATGTCATGAAAAGTGATACCATAAAAAAATACTTTGTTATCAATTGCGGCATGAATTTGGGGAAAAAATTGCACTTTTGGAGTTAGAATAATATTTTGTGTTTTAATTTGCGGAAGTTGTTCAAAAACTTTATTAGTGAAGTTTTCTGAATCTAATTAACGTGACGCAATAATTCATGAGTTTGGCAAATATGATTTCAGTGTTTAGTTATGACGTAAAATATTTCGAGAAGTTTCCAGTGCCGAAATTGAGCTACTGCTGGCTATCTCCGATTTTGTTTTGTGCCAATAAATGGGTAATAAATTCTTTTTTTTAAAATTGATCGCGTGATGACGTTTTGCCGAATGCAAACTCAAATAAAGAAGTACCGTTTCATTGGCCTAAGAACGATAGTAGATTGCGTCTTTTTGCTGCAAAAGTGATTTGCAAGTTAAACTTTTACGCCTTGATGGAATAGCAAGTTCAGAAGTTCGTTAATGTGCATTTATTTCCGAAAATTATTGAGCGCGAAACATATTTATTGAACAGCTGTGAAAATAAACATTGCGTCATCAGCGATCAGCTGTTTGTAAACAGACGTGGCGAAAAATTTCATCTTTAAAGTTGAAACTGTTTTTGGTCGTTTTGTCGCAAAATTATGAAGATTAAAGACAAAATCGTGCTTTTGCTTTTGCTGCCTGATAAGAAGTCGTATTTTGGTAAAAGATAGTTTCAAAATTTTTACATATTTAATGAGAAAAATAACGGTCCAAGTAGATATAAAAAGCAACTTGCCTCAATATCACTGATGTGGGCATGACCATTTGCAGAAGCAGTTATAAAATAATAAACCATGTTGCATTTACATCTATTTGAGCTTTTATTTTGATGACTAAATTTATGAACAGATCCATGCATATTGTTTAATATATTTTTACATTAATTATTTTGAACTTACAATTGGATTTTTGCAGAGGTTATGAAGTGCTTGCGACGTCAGTAGATGTCTACAACATGTGGCTGCATCTTGTATTTTCTGATCACTCACTTGTTATAACTGATGTGATGGATTTTGAAAAATCAAATGTCACTTCAGTTTCCAGGTTTCACAGTTCATGTGTCTAGGAAATCAAGGTTTGTCTTTGTAACATACATATATTGAAGTTACATCACTAAAAAAATTATATTTCATCACAAAAGACAATTGTAAACAATAAATGTTATTATTTTATATATATTATACGGTATTTGGTTTTGCTCTGTAGGGACATTAAAAAAGCAATGGTTTTAGGTATAAACTTTTTTGCAAATGATCAATTACCATGATAGTGGGTTTTTTGTCATAGTGACATCTTTTTAACCAGGAGTGATAGACTAGAATGGCATACATAATTTTGTTGTTTATAACTAGCCTGCATTGCTGTGCTATTTATGTTTGGCCCGGAAACAAATTTTCATGGTCAAGTGTAGCTGACACTTGCCACAAAATATTGTTGAGAACTATAACCTTGGTAAAGCCACATGTGCATTTCAAACTTTGATTTCACTTCTAAATGTCTTTTTATATTCTTATTACAGGCGTGCAAAGTCGCCAAAGGACACATACATACAGACATTTGAATTATAGCTTGGATTTCTGACAGATTCTTTTCTTCGTGAATGCACCCCTACATTTATACGGTATTTGGTTTTGCTCTATAAGGACATTAAAAAAGCAATGGTTTTAGGTATCAACTTTTTTGCAAATGATCAATTACCATGATAGTGGGTTTTTTGTCATCATGAAATGTTTTTCATAGGGGTGATAGACTAGAACAGTGCTCTTCAATCTTTTTTGGTGTTGTGAACCCTTGAAGTTGTTGTGACGAACTCATGCACCCTGTTTACTTAAAAGGTAAACTGAGATAAAAAGCGATATGAAAAATTGTTATGCATATCATTTTGTCAAATAAATCCAAGCATATGTTCGCAAATTTTCTATGAAACATTGGCGAAAAAATCATCACTCAATATTCAAACATCACCCGATTGCAACACAGACACTATCAAACTGGACACAGGTATAAACCATGGAAAAAGTTTACCTTGGTGTTGTACATGAGTTGAAACCTACATCTTTTTTCTAATATCTTCTAAGTCAAATATTAATGGTTCATTAAAAGTTTGTGATGCACCCTTGTATACTTTTTCGTACTGGTGCACCCCATGCATGTTTTGGTGCACCTTGCACACCGGTTGAAGAGCATTGGACTAGAATGGTGTACATAATTTGTTGCCTATAACTATCCTGCATTGCTGTGCTGTTTATGTTTGGCCCGGAAACAAATTTTTATGATCAGGTGTAGCTGACACTTGTCTCACAATATTCTTGAGAACTATATGCTTGGTAAAGCCACCTGTGCATTTTAAACTTTGATTTCACTTCTAAATGTCTGTTTGTATTCTTATTACAGGTGTGCAAAGTAGCCAAAGGACACATACATACAGACATTTGAATCATAGCTTGGATTTACTGACAGATTCTTTTCTTCTGAATGCACCCCTACATTTATATGGTATTTGGTTTTGCTCTATAAGGACATTAAAAAAGCAATGGTTTTAGGTATAAACTTTTTTGCAAATGATCAATTACCATGATAGTGAGTTTTTTGTCATCATGAAATCTTTTTCACCGGGGGTGATAGACTAGAATGGCATACATAATTTTGTTTTTTATAACTATCCTGCATTGCTGTGCTGTTTATGTTTGCCCCGGAAACAAATATTCATGGTCAAGTGTAGCTGACACTTGCCTCACAACATTCTTGACAACTATACGCTTGGTAAAGCCACCTGTGCATTTTAAACTTTGATTTCACTTCTAAATGTCTTTTTGTATTCTTATTACAGGCGTGCAACGTCGCCAAAGGACACATACATACAGACATTTGAATCATAGCTTGGATTTACTGACAGATTCTTTTCTTCGTGAATGCACCCCTACATTTATACGGTATTTTGTTTTGCTCTATAAGGACATTAAAAAAGCAATGGTTTTAGGCATCAGCTTGTTTGCAAATGATCAATTACCATGATCGTGAGTTTTTTGTCATCCTGAAATGTTTTTCATCAGGGGTGATAGACTAAAATGTCATACATAATTTTGTTGTATATAACTAGCCTGCATTGCGGTGCTGTTTATGTTTGGCCCGGAAACAAATTTTCATGGTCAAGTGCAGCTGACACTTGCCACAAAATATTGTTGAGAACTATAAGCTTGGTAAAGCCATATGTGCATTTTAAACTTTGATTTCACTTCTGAATGTCTTTTTGTATTCTTATTACAGGCGTGCAAAGTCGCCAAAGGACACATACATACAGAGATTTGAATCATGGATTGGATTTCTGACAGATTCTTTTCTTCGTGAATGCACCCTTACATTTATACGGTATTTTGTTTTGCTCTATAAGGACATTAAAAAAGCAATGGTCATCTTGTTACAGGCGTGCAAAGTAGCCGAAGGATACATATGCTGAACCCTGGGGTTCCGCATATTTTTCTTTGCTGTAAGTTTTGAAACTGTGTAATTGAAACCCGTCATAAAACATACTTTCAGATTTGCACTCTTTAAGCCACATGTGAGTATAGTACTGGGATTGTGTCTTTCCGTTTTTTCATTTCTGGGTTAATGTGTTGGTCTCAGAAGTTAACATTTATTAAGACATCTTACATTCAAATTCCAGGCGTTATTTTTATGTTTTGATTCAAACAGGTTAACTTATGTAGATACAAACCCCTATCCTTTCAGCACCAATTGTTGTTTCTACTTTGTATTTGTAGCCTAATTGCTGTATATGTTCATTAGTGTGTCCCTTGATTTCACAAACCTTCCTGCTTGAAAACATTTGACATTGCATCGCCTCAGACAGTAAGGTTGCTGAAATAGTTTTAATAGAAGGTGTGTTTTGTAGAAGGCATGCTTCCAGTAAATGAAATGTCATTTTTTAGTCGATACTATTTTGTATGTTTTCGCCTGTGTTCAAAATCTGTTGCATGTTTTTGGCGTGAATAAAGTTTTCTTCTAGATCGGTCAGTGTTGTTTTGCATTTTGTAAAGTATCTCTTGATTATGTTTGCGTTGTTTCTTGAGAAGGCGGATAGAGATTGATTTAAACATAGAATAAAAGGAGTCCATAAAATCACATGTAACCGTTGAGATTTGTCAAAAATGTTTGTTTACAAGCTTTTTGTGGAAATTTGGTCACGCACTAGTGACAATGTCATGAAAAGTGATACCAAAAAAATACTTTGTTATCAATTGCGGCATGAATTTGGGGAAAAAACTGCCCTTTTGGAGTTAGAATAATATTTTGTGTTATAATTTGCCGAAGTTGTTCAAAAACTTTATTAGTGAAGTTTTCTGAATCTAATTAACGTGACGCAATAATTCATGAGTTTGGCAAATATGATTTCAGTGTTTAGTTATGACGTAAAAGTTTTCCAGAAGTTTCCAGTGCGGAAATTGAGCTACTGCTTGCTATGTCCGATTTTGTTTTGTGCCAATAAATGGGTAATAAATTCTTTTTTTTAAAAAATTGATCGCGTGATGACGTTTTGCCGAATGCAAACTCAAATGAAGAAGTGCCGTTTCATTGGCCTAAGAACGATAGTAGTGCGTCTTTTTTCTGCAAAAGTGATTTGCAAGTTAAACTTTTACGCCTGGATGGAATAGCAAGCTCAGGAGTTCGTTAATGTGCATTTATGTTCGAAAAATGTTGAGCGCGAAACATATTTATTGAACAACTGTGAAAATAAACATTGCGTCATCAGCGATCAGCTGTTTGTAAACAGAAGTGGCGAAAATTTTTATGTTAAAAGTTGAGACTGTTTTTGGTCGTTTTGTCGCCAAATTATGAAGATCAAAGACAAAATCGTTTGGTAAGTCGTTTTTGGAATAATATTCTAAAAGTTTGAGTTTCAATTTAACTTGGAAACGTTGTCTGCCGATGACTCAGTTTTTCTGTTTACTGTGAAAAAACTTTGATTTCACTTCTAAATTTCTTTTTGTATTCTTATTACAAGCGTCCAAATTCGCCAAATGACACATACATACAGACATTTGAATCATAGCTTGGATTTACTGACAGATTCTTTTCTTTGTGAATGCACCCCTACATTATACGGTATTTGGTTTTGCTCTATAAGGACATTAAAAAAGCAATGGTTTTAGGTATCAACTTTTTTGCAAATGATCAATTACCATGATAGTGAATTTTTTGTCATCGTGACATCTTTTTCACCAGGGGTGATAGACTAGAATGGCATACATAATTTTGTTGTTTACCAGTCTGCAGAGTGTGGCAGCTGCACGCGCGATTATTTTTTGAAAAAACGCGGAAAGTTGCACGCGGAAATTTCGCACGAAAGGCATTTGATTGCACTGCCTTGACCTCTTTTACTTGTTTTGCGCCTGCTGAAATTGACCTTGCACGCGAACTTACGGGTCATGCACGCGCGCACGCGGGACAATTTGGTCCTGCACGCGCGAGATCTCGTCGGAAACTGCCATACTCTGCAGACTGGGTTGTTTATAACTAGCCTGCATTGCTGTGCTATTTATGTTTGGCCCGGAAACAAATTTTCATGGTCAAGTGTAGCTGACACTTGCCACAAAATATTGTTGAGAACTATAAGCTTGGTAAAGCCACATGTGCATTTTAAACTTTGATTTCACTTCTAAATGTCTTTTTATATTCTTATTACAGGCGTGCAAAGTCGCCAAAGGACACATACATACAGACATTTGAATTATAGCTTGGATTTCTGACAGATTCTTTTCTTCGTGAATGCACCCCTACATTTATACGGTATTTGGTTTTGCTCTATAAGGACATTAAAAAAGCAATGGTTTTAGGTATCAACTTTTTTGCAAATGATCAATTACCATGATAGTGGGTTTTTTGTCATCATGAAATGTTTTTCATAGGGGTGATAGACTAGAACAGTGCTCTTCAATCTTTTTTGGTGTTGTGAACCCTTGAAGTTGTTGTGACGAACTCATGCACCCTGTTTACTTAAAAGGTAAACTGAGATAAAAAGCGATATGAAAAATTGTTATGCATATCATTTTGTCAAATAAATCCAAGCATATGTTCGCAAATTTTCTATGAAACATTGGCGAAAAAATCATCACTCAATATTCAAACATCACCCGATTGCAACACAGACACTATCAAACTGGACACAGGTATAAACCATGGAAAAAGTTTACCTTGGTGTTGTACATGAGTTGAAACCTACATCTTTTTTCTAATATCTTCTAAGTCAAATATTAATGGTTCATTAAAAGTTTGTGATGCACCCTTGTATACTTTTTCGTACTGGTGCACCCCATGCATGTTTTGGTGCACCTTGCACACCGGTTGAAGAGCATTGGACTAGAATGGTGTACATAATTTGTTGCCTATAACTATCCTGCATTGCTGTGCTGTTTATGTTTGGCCCGGAAACAAATTTTTATGATCAGGTGTAGCTGACACTTGCTTCACAATATTCTTGAGAACTATATGCTTGGTAAAGCCACCTGTGCATTTTAAACTTTGATTTCACTTCTAAATGTCTGTTTGTATTCTTATTACAGGTGTGCAAAGTAGCCAAAGGACACATACATACAGACATTTGAATCATAGCTTGGATTTACTGACAGATTCTTTTCTTCTGAATGCACCCCTACATTTATATGGTATTTGGTTTTGCTCTATAAGGACATTAAAAAAGCAATGGTTTTAGGTATCAACTTTTTTGCAAATGATCAATTACCATGATAGTGAGTTTTTTGTCATCATGAAATCTTTTTCACCGGGGGTGATAGACTAGAATGGCATACATAATTTTGTTTTTTATAACTATCCTGCATTGCTGTGCTGTTTATGTTTGCCCCGGAAACAAATATTCATGGTCAAGTGTAGCTGACACTTGCCTCACAACATTCTTGAGAACTATACGCTTGGTAAAGCCACCTGTGCATTTTAAACTTTGATTTCACTTCTAAATGTCTTTTTGTATTCTTATTACAGGCGTGCAACGTCGCCAAAGGACACATACATACAGACATTTGAATCATAGCTTGGATTTACTGACAGATTCTTTTCTTCGTGAATGCACCCCTACATTTATACGGTATTTTGTTTTGCTTTATAAGGACATTAAAAAAGCAATGGTTTTAGGCATCAGCTTGTTTGCAAATGATCAATTACCATGATCGTGAGTTTTTTGTCATCCTGAAATGTTTTTCATCAGGGGTGATAGACTAAAATGTCATACATAATTTTGTTGTATATAACTAGCCTGCATTGCGGTGCTGTTTATGTTTGGCGCGGAAACAAATTTTCATGGTCAAGTGCAGCTGACACTTGCCACAAAATATTGTTGAGAACTATAAGCTTGGTAAAGCCATATGTGCATTTTAAACTTTGATTTCACTTCTGAATGTCTTTTTGTATTCTTATTACAGGCGTGCAAAGTCGCCAAAGGACACATACATACAGAGATTTGAATCATGGATTGGATTTCTGACAGATTCTTTTCTTCGTGAATGCACCCTTACATTTATACGGTATTTTGTTTTGCTCTATAAGGACATTAAAAAAGCAATGGTCATCTTGTTACAGGCGTGCAAAGTAGCCGAAGGATACATATGCTGAACCCTGGGGTTCCGCATATTTTTCTTTGCTGTAAGTTTTGAAACTGTGTAATTGAAACCCGTCATAAAACATACTTTCAGATTTGCACTCTTTAAGCCACATGTGAGTATAGTACTGGGATTGTGTCTTTCCGTTTTTTCATTTCTGGGTTAATGTGTTGGTCTCAGAAGTTAACATTTATTAAGACATCTTACATTCAAATTCCAGCCGTTATTTTTATGTTTTGATTCAAACAGGTTAACTTATGTAGATACAAACCCCTATCCTTTCAGCACCAATTGTTGTTTCTACTTTGTATTTGTAGCCTAATTGCTGTATATGTTCATTAGTGTGTCCCTTGATTTCACAAACCTTCCTGCTTGAAAACATTTGACATTGCATCGCCTCAGACAGTAAGGTTGCTGAAATAGTTTTAATAGAAGGTGTGTTTTGTAGAAGGCATGCTTCCAGTAAATGAAATGTCATTTTTTAGTCGATACTATTTTGTATGTTTTCGCCTGTGTTCAAAATCTGTTGCATGTTTTTGGCGTGAATAAAGTTTTCTTCTAGATCGGTCAGTGTTGTTTTGCATTTTGTAAAGTATCTCTTGATTATGTTTGCGTTGTTTCTTGAGAAGGCGGATAGAGATTGATTTAAACATAGAATAAAAGGAGTCCATAAAATCACATGTAACCGTTGAGATTTGTCAAAAATGTTTGTTTACAAGCTTTTTGTGGAAATTTGGTCACGCACTAGTGACAATGTCATGAAAAGTGATACCAAAAAAATACTTTGTTATCAATTGCGGCATGAATTTGGGGAAAAAACTGCCCTTTTGGAGTTAGAATAATATTTTGTGTTATAATTTGCCGAAGTTGTTCAAAAACTTTATTAGTGAAGTTTTCTGAATCTAATTAACGTGACGCAATAATTCATGAGTTTGGCAAATATGATTTCAGTGTTTAGTTATGACGTAAAAGTTTTCCAGAAGTTTCCAGTGCGGAAATTGAGCTACTGCTTGCTATGTCCGATTTTGTTTTGTGCCAATAAATGGGTAATAAATTCTTTTTTTAAAAAAATTGATCGCGTGATGACGTTTTGCCGAATGCAAACTCAAATGAAGAAGTGCCGTTTCATTGGCCTAAGAACGATAGTAGTGCGTCTTTTTTCTGCAAAAGTGATTTGCAAGTTAAACTTTTACGCCTGGATGGAATAGCAAGCTCAGGAGTTCGTTAATGTGCATTTATGTTCGAAAAATGTTGAGCGCGAAACATATTTATTGAACAACTGTGAAAATAAACATTGCGTCATCAGCGATCAGCTGTTTGTAAACAGAAGTGGCGAAAATTTTTATGTTAAAAGTTGAGACTGTTTTTGGTCGTTTTGTCGCCAAATTATGAAGATCAAAGACAAAATCGTTTGGTAAGTCGTTTTTGGAATAATATTCTAAAAGTTTGAGTTTCAATTTAACTTGGAAACGTTGTCTGCCGATGACTCAGTTTTTCTGTTTACTGTGAAAAAACTTTGATTTCACTTCTAAATTTCTTTTTGTATTCTTATTACAAGCGTCCAAATTCGCCAAATGACACATACATACAGACATTTGAATCATAGCTTGGATTTACTGACAGATTCTTTTCTTTGTGAATGCACCCCTACATTATACGGTATTTGGTTTTGCTCTATAAGGACATTAAAAAAGCAATGGTTTTAGGTATCAACTTTTTTGCAAATGATCAATTACCATGATAGTGAATTTTTTGTCATCGTGACATCTTTTTCACCAGGGGTGATAGACTAGAATGGCATACATAATTTTGTTGTTTACCAGTCTGCAGAGTGTGGCAGCTGCACGCGCGATTATTTTTTGAAAAAACGCGGAAAGTTGCACGCGGAAATTTCGCACGAAAGGCATTTGATTGCACTGCCTTGACCTCTTTTACTTGTTTTGCGCCTGCTGAAATTGACCTTGCACGCGAACTTACGGGTCATGCACGCGCGCACGCGGGACAATTTGGTCCTGCACGCGCGAGATCTCGTCGGAAACTGCCATACTCTGCAGACTGGGTTGTTTATAACTAGCCTGCATTGCTGTGCTATTTATGTTTGGCCCGGAAACAAATTTTCATGGTCAAGTGTAGCTGACACTTGCCACAAAATATTGTTGAGAACTATAAGCTTGGTAAAGCCACATGTGCATTTTAAACTTTGATTTCACTTCTAAATGTCTTTTTATATTCTTATTACAGGCGTGCCAAAGGACACATACATACAGACATTTGAATTATAGCTTGGATTTCTGACAGATTCTTTTCTTCGTGAATGCACCCCTACATTTATACGGTATTTGGTTTTGCTCTATAAGGACATTAAAAAAGCAATGGTTTTAGGTATCAACTTTTTTGCAAATGATCAATTACCATGATAGTGGGTTTTTTGTCATCATGAAATGTTTTTCATAGGGGTGATAGACTAGAACAGTGCTCTTCAATCTTTTTTGGTGTTGTGAACCCTTGAAGTTGTTGTGACGAACTCATGCACCCTGTTTACTTAAAAGGTAAACTGAGATAAAAAGCGATATGAAAAATTGTTATGCATATCATTTTGTCAAATAAATCCAAGCATATGTTCGCAAATTTTCTATGAAACATTGGCGAAAAAATCATCACTCAATATTCAAACATCACCCGATTGCAACACAGACACTATCAAACTGGACACAGGTATAAACCATGGAAAAAGTTTACCTTGGTGTTGTACATGAGTTGAAACCTACATCTTTTTTCTAATATCTTCTAAGTCAAATATTAATGGTTCATTAAAAGTTTGTGATGCACCCTTGTATACTTTTTCGTACTGGTGCACCCCATGCATGTTTTGGTGCACCTTGCACACCGGTTGAAGAGCATTGGACTAGAATGGTGTACATAATTTGTTGCCTATAACTATCCTGCATTGCTGTGCTGTTTATGTTTGGCCCGGAAACAAATTTTTATGATCAGGTGTAGCTGACACTTGCTTCACAATATTCTTGAGAACTATATGCTTGGTAAAGCCACCTGTGCATTTTAAACTTTGATTTCACTTCTAAATGTCTGTTTGTATTCTTATTACAGGTGTGCAAAGTAGCCAAAGGACACATACATACAGACATTTGAATCATAGCTTGGATTTACTGACAGATTCTTTTCTTCTGAATGCACCCCTACATTTATATGGTATTTGGTTTTGCTCTATAAGGACATTAAAAAAGCAATGGTTTTAGGTATCAACTTTTTTGCAAATGATCAATTACCATGATAGTGAGTTTTTTGTCATCATGAAATCTTTTTCACCGGGGGTGATAGACTAGAATGGCATACATAATTTTGTTTTTTATAACTATCCTGCATTGCTGTGCTGTTTATGTTTGCCCCGGAAACAAATATTCATGGTCAAGTGTAGCTGACACTTGCCTCACAACATTCTTGAGAACTATACGCTTGGTAAAGCCACCTGTGCATTTTAAACTTTGATTTCACTTCTAAATGTCTTTTTGTATTCTTATTACAGGCGTGCAACGTCGCCAAAGGACACATACATACAGACATTTGAATCATAGCTTGGATTTACTGACAGATTCTTTTCTTCGTGAATGCACCCCTACATTTATACGGTATTTTGTTTTGCTTTATAAGGACATTAAAAAAGCAATGGTTTTAGGCATCAGCTTGTTTGCAAATGATCAATTACCATGATCGTGAGTTTTTTGTCATCCTGAAATGTTTTTCATCAGGGGTGATAGACTAAAATGTCATACATAATTTTGTTGTATATAACTAGCCTGCATTGCGGTGCTGTTTATGTTTGGCGCGGAAACAAATTTTCATGGTCAAGTGCAGCTGACACTTGCCACAAAATATTGTTGAGAACTATAAGCTTGGTAAAGCCATATGTGCATTTTAAACTTTGATTTCACTTCTGAATGTCTTTTTGTATTCTTATTACAGGCGTGCAAAGTCGCCAAAGGACACATACATACAGAGATTTGAATCATGGATTGGATTTCTGACAGATTCTTTTCTTCGTGAATGCACCCTTACATTTATACGGTATTTTGTTTTGCTCTATAAGGACATTAAAAAAGCAATGGTCATCTTGTTACAGGCGTGCAAAGTAGCCGAAGGATACATATGCTGAACCCTGGGGTTCCGCATATTTTTCTTTGCTGTAAGTTTTGAAACTGTGTAATTGAAACCCGTCATAAAACATACTTTCAGATTTGCACTCTTTAAGCCACATGTGAGTATAGTACTGGGATTGTGTCTTTCCGTTTTTTCATTTCTGGGTTAATGTGTTGGTCTCAGAAGTTAACATTTATTAAGACATCTTACATTCAAATTCCAGCCGTTATTTTTATGTTTTGATTCAAACAGGTTAACTTATGTAGATACAAACCCCTATCCTTTCAGCACCAATTGTTGTTTCTACTTTGTATTTGTAGCCTAATTGCTGTATATGTTCATTAGTGTGTCCCTTGATTTCACAAACCTTCCTGCTTGAAAACATTTGACATTGCATCGCCTCAGACAGTAAGGTTGCTGAAATAGTTTTAATAGAAGGTGTGTTTTGTAGAAGGCATGCTTCCAGTAAATGAAATGTCATTTTTTAGTCGATACTATTTTGTATGTTTTCGCCTGTGTTCAAAATCTGTTGCATGTTTTTGGCGTGAATAAAGTTTTCTTCTAGATCGGTCAGTGTTGTTTTGCATTTTGTAAAGTATCTCTTGATTATGTTTGCGTTGTTTCTTGAGAAGGCGGATAGAGATTGATTTAAACATAGAATAAAAGGAGTCCATAAAATCACATGTAACCGTTGAGATTTGTCAAAAATGTTTGTTTACAAGCTTTTTGTGGAAATTTGGTCACGCACTAGTGACAATGTCATGAAAAGTGATACCAAAAAAATACTTTGTTATCAATTGCGGCATGAATTTGGGGAAAAAACTGCCCTTTTGGAGTTAGAATAATATTTTGTGTTATAATTTGCCGAAGTTGTTCAAAAACTTTATTAGTGAAGTTTTCTGAATCTAATTAACGTGACGCAATAATTCATGAGTTTGGCAAATATGATTTCAGTGTTTAGTTATGACGTAAAAGTTTTCCAGAAGTTTCCAGTGCGGATATTGAGCTACTGCTTGCTATGTCCGATTTTGTTTTGTGCCAATAAATGGGTAATAAATTCTTTTTTTAAAAAAATTGATCGCGTGATGACGTTTTGCCGAATGCAAACTCAAATGAAGAAGTGCCGTTTCATTGGCCTAAGAACGATAGTAGTGCGTCTTTTTCTGCAAAAGTGATTTGCAAGTTAAACTTTTACGCCTGGATGGAATAGCAAGCTCAGGAGTTCGTTAATGTGCATTTATGTTCGAAAAATGTTGAGCGCGAAACATATTTATTGAACAACTGTGAAAATAAACATTGCGTCATCAGCGATCAGCTGTTTGTAAACAGAAGTGGCGAAAATTTTTATGTTAAAAGTTGAGACTGTTTTTGGTCGTTTTGTCGCCAAATTATGAAGATCAAAGACAAAATCGTTTGGTAAGTCGTTTTTGGAATAATATTCTAAAAGTTTGAGTTTCAATTTAACTTGGAAACGTTGTCTGCCGATGACTCAGTTTTTCTGTTTACTGTGAAAAAACTTTGATTTCACTTCTAAATTTCTTTTTGTATTCTTATTACAAGCGTCCAAATTCGCCAAATGACACATACATACAGACATTTGAATCATAGCTTGGATTTACTGACAGATTCTTTTCTTTGTGAATGCACCCCTACATTATACGGTATTTGGTTTTGCTCTATAAGGACATTAAAAAAGCAATGGTTTTAGGTATCAACTTTTTTGCAAATGATCAATTACCATGATAGTGAATTTTTTGTCATCGTGACATCTTTTTCACCAGGGGTGATAGACTAGAATGGCATACATAATTTTGTTGTTTACCAGTCTGCAGAGTGTGGCAGCTGCACGCGCGATTATTTTTTGAAAAAACGCGGAAAGTTGCACGCGGAAATTTCGCACGAAAGGCATTTGATTGCACTGCCTTGACCTCTTTTACTTGTTTTGCGCCTGCTGAAATTGACCTTGCACGCGAACTTACGGGTCATGCACGCGCGCACGCGGGACAATTTGGTCCTGCACGCGCGAGATCTCGTCGGAAACTGCCATACTCTGCAGACTGGGTTGTTTATAACTAGCCTGCATTGCTGTGCTATTTATGTTTGGCCCGGAAACGAATTTTCATGGTCAAGTGCAGCTGACACTTGCCAGAAAATATTCTTGAGAACTATAAGCTTGGTAAAGCCACATGTGCATTTTAAACTTTCATTTCACTTTTAAATGTCTTTTTGTATTCATATTACAGGCGTGCAAAGTCGCCAAAAGACGCATACATACAGACATTTGAATCATAGCTTGGATTTACTGACAGATTCTTTTCTTCGTGAATGCACCCCAACATTTATACGGTATTTGGTTTTGCTCTATAAGGACATTAAAAAAGCAATGTTTTTAGGTATCAACTTTTTTGCAAATGATCAATTACCATGATAGTGAGTTTTTTGTCATCATGAAATCTTTTTCACCGGGGGTGATAGACTAGAATGGCATACATAATTTTGTTGTTTATAACTAGCCTGCATTGCTATGCTGTTTATGTTTGGCGCGGAAACAAATTTTCATGGTCAAGTGTAGCTGACACTTGCCACAAAATATTGATGAGGACTATAAGCTTGGTAAAGCCACATGTGCATTTTAAACTTTGATTTCACTTCTAAATGTCTTTTTGTATTCTTATTACAGGCGTGCAAAGTCACCAAAGGACACATACATGCAGACATTTGAATGATAGCTTGGATTTACTGACAGATTCTTTTCTTCGTGAATGCACCCCTACATTTATACGGTATTTGGTTTTGCTCTATAAGGACATTAAAAAAGCAATGTTTTTAGGTATCAACTTTTTTGCAAATGATCAATTACCATGATAGTGAGTTTTTTGTCATCATGAAATCTTTTTCACCGGGGGTGATAGACTAGAATGGCATACATAATTTTGTTGTTTATAACTAGCCTGCATTGCTATGCTGTTTATGTTTGGCGCGGAAACAAATTTTCATGGTCAAGTGTAGCTGACACTTGCCACAAAATATTGATGAGGACTATAAGCTTGGTAAAGCCACATGTGCATTTTAAACTTTGATTTCACTTCTAAATGTCTTTTTGTATTCTTATTACAGGCGTGCAAAGTCGCCAAAGGACACATACATACAGACATTTGAATCATAGCTTGGATTTACTGACAGATTCTTTTCTTCGTGAATGCACCCCTACATTTATACGGTATTTTGTTTTGCTCTATAAGGACATTAAAAAAGCAATGGTTTTAGGTGTCAACTTTTTTGCAAATGATCAATTACCATGATAGTGAGTTTTTTGTCATCATGAAATCTTTTTTACCAGGGGTGATAGACTAGAATGGCATGCATAATTTTGTTGTTTATAACTAGCCTGCATTGCTGTGCTGTTTATGTTTGGCGCGGAAACAAATTTTCATGGTCAAGTGTAGCTGACACTTGCCACAAAATATTGTTGATAACTATAAGCTTGGTAAAGCCACATGTGCATTTTAAACTTTGATTTCACTTCTAAATGTTTTTTTGTCATCTTATTACAGGCGTGCAAAGTAGTCGAAGGATACATATGCTAAACCCTGGGGTTCCACATCTTTTTCTTCGCTGTAAGTTTTTAAAGCTGTGTAGTTGAAACCCGTCATAAAACATACTTTCAGATTTGCACTCTTTAAGCCACATGTGAGTATAGTACTGGGATTGTGTCTTTCCGTTTTTCATTTCTGGGTTAATGTGTTGGTCTCAGAAGGTAACATAAGATAAGACATGTTACATTCAAATTCCAGCCGTTATTTTTATGTTTTGATTCCAACAGGCTAACTTATGTGGATACAAACCCCTATCCTTTCAGCACCATATGTTGTTTCTACTTTGTATTTGTAGCCTAATTGCTGTATATGTTCATTAGTGTGTCCCTTGATTTCACAAACCTGCCTGCTTGAAAATATTTGACTTTACATCGCCTCAGACAGTAAGGTTGCTGAAATAGTTTTAATAGAAGGTATGTTTTGCGGAAGGCATGCTTCAAGTAAATGAAATGTCATTTTTTCAGTCGATACTATTTTGTATGTTTTCGCCTTTGTTCAAAATCTGTTGCATATTTTTGGCGTGAATAAAGTTTTCTTCTAGATCGGTCAGTGTTGTTTTACATTTTGTAAAGTATCTCTTGATTATGTTTGCGTTGTTTCTGGAGAAGGCAGATAAAGATTGATTTAAACATAGAATAAAAGGAGTCCATAAAATCACATGTAACCGTTGAGATTTGTCAAAAATGTTTGTTTACAAGCTTTTTGTGGAAATTTGGTCACGCACTAATGACAATGTCATGAAAAGTGATACCAAAAAAATACTTTGTTATGAATTGCGGCATGATTTTGGGGAAAAAAATTGCACTTTTGGAATTAGAATAATATTTTGTGTTATAATTTGCCGAAGTTGTTCAAAAAATTGATTAGTAATGTTTTCTGAATCTAATTAACGTGACGCAATAATTCATGAGTTGGTCAAATATGATTTCAGTGTTTAGTTATGACGAAAAAGTTTTCCAGAAGTTTCCAGTGCCGAAATTGAGCTACTGCTTGCTATGTCCGATTTTGTTTTGTGCCAATCAATGGGTAATAAATTCTTTTTTTAAAAATTGATCGCGTGATGACGTTTTGCCGAATGCAAACTCAAGTAAGAAGTGCCGTTTCATTGGCCTAAGAACGATAGTAGTGCGTCTTTTTGCTGCAAAAGTGATTTGCAAGTTAAACTTTTACGCCTCGATGGAATAGCAAGCTCAGGAGTTCGTTAATGTGCATTTATGTTCGAAAAATGTTGAGCGCGAAACATATTTATTGAACAACTGTGAAAATAAACATTGCGTCATCAGCGATCAGCTGTTTGTAAGCAGACGTGGCGAAAATTTTTATGTTAAAAGTTGAGACTGTTTTTGGTGGTTTTGTCGCAAAATTATGAAGATCAAAGACAAAATCGTTTGGTAAGTCGTTTTTGGAATAATATTCTAAAAGTTTGAGTTTCAATTTAACTTGGAAACATTGTCTGCCGATGACTCAGTTTTCAGTTTACTAAGAAAAAACTTTGATTTCACTTCTAAATGTCTTTTTGTATTCTTATTACAGGCGTCCAAATTCGCCAAATGACACATACATACAGACATTTGAATCATAGCTTGGATTTACTGACAGATTCTTTTCTTTGTGAATGCACCCCACATTATACGGTATTTGGTTTTGCTCTATAAGGACATTAAAAAAGCAATGGTTTTAGGTATCAACTTTTTTGCAAATGATCAATTACCATGATAGTGAGTTTTTTGTCATCATAAAATCTTTTTCACCAGGGGTGATAGAGTAGAATGGCATACATAATTTTGTTTTTTATAACTAGCCTGCATTGCTGTGCTGTTTATGTTTGGCCCGGAAACAAATTTTCATGGTCAAGTGTAGCTGACACTTGCCACAAAATATTGTTGAGAACTATAAGCTTGGTAAAGCCACATGTGCATTTTAAACTTTGATTTCACTTCTAAATGTTTTTTTTTATTCTTATTGCAGGCATGCAAAGTTGTCAAAGGACACATACATACCGACATTTGAATCATAGCTTGGATTTACTGACAGATTCTTTCCTTCGTGAATGCACCCCTACATTTATATGGTATTTGGTTTTGCTCTATAAGGACATTAAAAAAGCAATGGTTTTAGGTATAAACTTTTTTGCAAATGTTCAATTACCATGATAGTGGGTTTTTTGTCATCATGAAATGTTTTTCATAGGGGTGATAGACTAGAACAGTGCTCTTCAATCTTTTTTGGTGTGGTGAACCCTTGAAGTTGTTGTGACAAACTCATGCACCCTGTTTACTTAAAAGGTAAACTGAGATAAAAGGCGATATGAAAAATTGTTATGCATATCATTTTGTCAAATAACTCCAAGCATATGTTTGCAAATTTTCTATGAAACATTGGTGAAAAAATCATCACTTGATATCCAAACATCACCCGAATGTAACACAGACACTATCAAACTGGACACAGGTATAAACCATGGAAAAAGTTTACCTTGGTGTTGTACATGAGTTAAAACCTACATCTTTTTTCTAATATCTTGTAAGTCAAATATTAATATATCATTAAAAGTTTGTGATGCACCCTTGTATACCTTTTCGTACTGGTGCACCCCATGCATGTTTTGGTGCACCTTGCACACCGGTTGAAGAGCATTGAACTAGAATGGTGTACATAATTTGTTGCCTATAACTATCCTGCATTGCTGTGCTGTTTATGTTTGGCCCGGAAACAAATTTTCATGGTCAAGTGTAGCTGACACTTGCTTCACAATATTCTTGAGAACTATATGCTTGGTAAAACCACCTGTGCATTTTAAACTTTGATTTCACTTCTAAATGTCTGTTTGTATTCTTATTACAGGTGTGCAAAGTAGCCAAAGGATACATACATAAAGACATTTGAATCATACATACATACAGACAATTGAAACATACATAGAGACATTTGAAATCATAGCTTGGATTTACTGACAGATTCTTTTCTTCTGAATGCACCCCTACATTTATATGGTACTTGGTTTTGCTCTATAAGGACATTAAAAAAGCAATGGTTTTAGGTACAAACTTTTTTGCAAATGATCAATTACCATGATAGTGAGTTTTTTGTCATCATGAAATCTTTTTCACCGGGGGTGATAGACTAGAATGGCACACATAATTTTGTTTTTATAACTAGCCTGCATTGCTGTGCTGTTTATGTTTGGCCCGGAAACAAATTTTCATGGTCAAGTGTAGCTGACACTTGCCACAAAATATTGTTGAGAACTATAAGCTTGGTAAAACCACATGTGCATTTTAAACTTTGATTTTACTTCTAAATGTCTTTTTATATTCTTATTACAGGCGTGCAAAGTAGCCAAAGGATACATATGCTAAACCCTGGGGTTCCGCATCTTTTTCTTCGCTGTAAGTTTTTCTAGCTGTGTAATTGAAACCCTTCATAAAACATACTTTCGGATTTGCACTCTTTGAGCCACATGTGAGTATAGTACTGGGATTGTGTCTTTCCGTTTTTCATTTCTGGGTTAATGTGTTGGTCTCAGAAGGTAACATTTGATAAGACATATTACATTTAAATTCCAGTCGTTATTTTTATGTTTTGATTCAAACAGGCTAACTTATGTGGATACAAACCCCTATCCTTTCAGCACCAATTGTTGTTTCTACTTTGTATTTGTAGCCTAATTGCTGTATATGTTCATTAGTGATTTCACAAACCTTCCTGCTTGAAAACATTTGACATTGCATCGCCTCATACAGTAAGGTTGCTGAAATAGTTTTAATAGAAGATGTGTTTTGTAGAAGGCATGGTTCCAGTAAATGAAATGTCCTATTTTAGTGGATCCTATTATGTATGCTTTCGCTTGTGTTCAAAATCTGGTGCATGTTTTTGGCGTAAATAAAGTTTTCGTTTAGATCCTTCCGTGTTGTTTTGCATTGTGTAAAATATCTCTTTATTATGTTTGTGCTGTGACTTGATAAGGCAGACAGAGATTTATTTAAACGTAGAATAAAAGGAATCCATAAAATCACATGTAAACGTTGAGATTTGTCAAAAAATGTTTGTTGACAAGCTTTTTGTGGAAATTTGGTCACGCACTAACGACCATGTCATGAAAAGTGATACCATAAAAAAATACTTTGTTATCAATTGCGGCATGAATTTGGGGAAAAAATTGCACTTTTGGAGTTATAATAAAATTTGGTGTTTTAATTTACCGCAGTTGTTTAAAAAATTTATTAGTAATGTTTTCTGAATCTAATTAACGTGACGCAATAATTCATGAGTTGGCCAAATATGATTTCAGTGGTTAGTTATGACGTAACATTTTTTCAGAAATTTCCAGTGCCGAAATTCAGCTATTGCTGGCTATTTCCGGTTTTGTTTTGTGCCAATGAATGGGTAATAAATTATTTTTCCTAATAATTTGACCGCGTGATAACCTTTTGCCGAATGCAAACTCAAATAAAGAAGTAACGTTTCATTGGTCCAAGAACGATAGTAGATTGCGTTTTTTTGCTGCACAAGTGATTTACAAGTTAAACTTTTACGCCTTGATGGAATTGCAAGTTCAGAAGTTCGTTAATGTGCATTTATTTCCGAAAATTATTGAGCGCGAAACATATTTATTGAACAGCTGTGAAAATAAACATTGCGTCATCAGCGATCAGCTGTTTGTAAACAGACGTGGCGAAAAATTTTCATCTTTAAAGTTGAGACTGTTTTCGGTCGTTTTGTCGCAAAATTATGAAGATTAAAGACAAAATCGTGCTTTTGCTTTTGCTTTTGCTGCCTGATAAGAAGTCGTATTTTGGTAAAAGTTAGTTTCAAAATTTTTACATATTTAATGAGAAAAATAACGGCCCAAATAGACATAAAAAGCAACTTGCCTCAATATCACTGATGTGGGCATGAGCATTTGCAGAAGCAGTTATAAAATAATAAACCATGTTGCATTTACATCTATTTGAGCTTTTATTTTTATGACTAAATTTATGAACAGATCCATGCATATTGTTTAATATATTTTTACATTAATTATTTTGAACTTACAATTGGATTCTTGCAGAGGTTATGAAGTGCTTGCGATGTCAGTAGATGTCTACAACATGTGGCTGCATCTTGTATTTTCTAATTACTCACTTGTTATAACTGATGTGATGGATTTTGAAAAATCAAATGTCACTTCAGTTTCCAGGTTTCACAGCTCGTGTGTCTAGGAAATCAAGGTTTGTCTTTGTAACATACATATATTGAAGTTACATCACTAAAAAAATTATATTTCATCACAAAAGACAATTGTAAACAATAAATGTTATTAATCGGGACACACTGCTCTTCGATATCCAAAATACTGAAAAACAGTGACTGATCATTTTTTAGTGATTTTTTTTAATGTTAAATGTGCTCAAAAAAAGCATCGTCAGTTTCTGTACCCCTCACATCCATGGAGATCATTACATAATTCATAACAAAAAGTATATAGGCTTATGTCAATAGACATACTATAACTATTCAAATATCATCAGTAGTGGCTGAAAATGAATGAAATGTTGTAACGTCAGCTGCTGTAATCATGTCTCATGAGTGTAAATTGTCTGCTCCACACTAATTATAACAGTGGAATTATAAATGTAAACCAAATTCAGAAAAGTCTTTCTGATTTAATTTATTTAGTCAAATTCTTGTTTTGTTTTTGTCACTGATTTAAATCACTGGGGCACAAAACCCTGTTTACATGTAATAATAGTTTCTTCCTTATGGTGTTTTTGCAGACTCTTCCTGATTGTGCTGAGTCAGCTGTTTTGTTTCGGTTTCAAATGACGGCAGAGTCAGGATTTGGAAAATCGATGACCAAACATGTGTACGAACCTTATATATTGTGGCTGTTTGTAGGATATATGTATTGAACGAGCAATAAGTTAGTTATTAAATATTTGTAGGTTCTGAAACACACAATTCTATTGGAAAGTATGGAGAAACACTTCACGGACACTAAAACATCGGTTGAAGCACGTTGCATTTCTGTTCATAATCACGGCAAACACATGTGGTTGGCGACAGGAGTGGGAGTATCCAGCAGTATGTATTCAACATACTTCCTAATTCAATTTGTAGTCATCTTTATGTCTGGGCACATTGGGGAATTCTGCACACAATTTAACACTCTATCATAAATATGCATCAGTAATTTCATCGCTGGTTTCTAGGCTGCACCTATTTTAGCTTGTTTTTCCAAGCCACAGTAAATTTGGAATTTGGTTTTAAGTTGTTATTTTGGATTTGTTTTTTTGTAATCCTTAAGACTAAATAGTTTTGCGTTTTTTATGACAACCAATCATTTGTTTTTAGTGTGTACGACCTTATGACGTTTAAGAGGATATCATTTATTTCGTCACACGACAAGGATATATTAAGCATGGATTATTCTCACCGTGGTTCGATGCTTGCAAGCGCGAGTAGAGATCGATGTGTTCACATGTTTACTGATGATTATATTCCGTCCATTTGGCTAATTCGACCCAGTTGACACAAAATGTAAATTCAATGCACTAAGTATCATTTACACGAACTACAATAAACTGCATTAAAACGCTGGAATCTAAATCATACAAGTAAACAAGGGTAAATTTGGAAAATGCAACACGCATGTTTAAGTGATTTGCCTTTGAACCAAATGTGTCACATTTAAAAATCTGACTTTTTTCCGAACCTTTCTTTGTACATTGCATTTTGCTTTGCCTAAGCTTTTTTAATTATATATATATATATCAGTCACAGTGAAAGTGTCCAGTTTTCAGCTGCATTTGTTTTTGTACCACTTTTGTGATTTTTGTGTTTTAGTGTCATTATGTTGTTTAACAGAGAGCATAGTTGTTTAATCTTGATGCTGACAATTCTTGGTCTAAATCAGATTTATAATTACAGTTTCGACTAATGAGCTGTGGAACAGACAAGTCTCTTTACTACTACAACTGACATCAGTTGAGAACAACATTACATTGAGAAACACTCGATGGCTGACATGGACATTGTTGAGTAAGCAAATCCACAAAATTTTAAACCCAGCCATTCTAATTGTGGATTTTATTCATCGATGATTCAGTGCTAGTTGCGTGCAGCTGCAATTTAACCGAATATGACATCTTTGGTGCAAAATGCTTGTTGCAAGCTCGTGTGTTGATAAAAACATCTATGTCCTCCCGTACACCACAGGTCAGTGTTGGTTTGCATTTGTTGAGAAAATTGAAAAGCAATTTGCAGTTATGCAGTATTAATAAGTATTTCCACTTAATTCAATCAAACATGTTTTATTCATGTCAAATGATTAATGTGTGTCTAGCAAATTTACTCATGGTAGGAATTTCACAATACTGGCCTTTTACAAGTTTGCATTTTTTCTGCATCAGTTTTTAAATTGCTTTAATGTATTTGCAACTGTTTTTCCAATTAAAATTTTTAACAAGAATCTTTTGTTTGTCTCGCAGGAGATTGTGTTTGCATGATCAGCCGGCATTCAGAGGTAGCGGTTGCTCTCACTTTCGACCACAACTCTCACTTAATCTCCGCATCTGCCGACAGTTGCATATTTGGGCGGACATTTAGCCATCGGGTGACAGAAGAGCTCAAACAAACCCAGAAAGGTGCCACCTCCATGCCTGGAAGTCCAGATTTGAATAAAACCTCGTATTTTGCTACAAACGACCAGTTTACAGTAGAAATAATCGATGATTCGACGCATCCTAGTAATGTTGACATCCCGTTCAGTGATGAGTTTGACGACCCTTCAACTTTGACATTTCAAAACAATCCAGGTAATGTCCCTTGCTGCGATTTCCAAATGATTTGTCCGTTAGTTGAGGTGTTTGCAGAGGTTTGATATGTTACTATTATCATATTTATTGACATTCAGAATACACTTTTTTATTTTATTATGATTCCTTTATTGTTTTTCTTATTACACACATCAGTACAAACTTCATTATGCAAATTTAATTTGTAAAGAAGTGTCAACATTTTTATGCATTTTGCTGGTTTGTATTTATTTTGTTTGGCTTTTTAAGAACTTACAATTGCTTTTTCAGATGCTGAGCAACAAAATACTGATGAGTCATTGTTGTCAAAGTGAGTGACTAAGCATTTGTCCAACGATGAGTCAGGGTTATTAAGCAACAAACCTTTACCTGAAGTGGGGCAGTGGGAGATAAATTACACAAAGAAAAGGTGGGATGTTGGGATGTAACTTTACAAATATGTGACAGACTAAAAACTTTGACAAGTCTGAAGTCGTCCACTGTTTTATTTAGACATATATATTTCACCTAAGTAATAGGCAGTGTTAGTTTCTAAAAACAACTAAGTCACATTGCTAAGCTGTTTATGTTTGGCCTGGAAACCAATCTTCTTAGGCAAGTGTAGGCTGACCCTTGGGGCTAAATATTTTTGACTAGTATATGCTTGGCAAAGCCACATATACATTTTAAACTTTGATTTCATTTCTAAATGTCTTTTTGTATTCTTATTTCAGGCTTGCACAGTAGCAGAAGGACACATACATACCAACATTTGAGTCATAGCTTGGATTTACTGATGGATTATTTTCTTTGTCCCCCCCCCCCCCTGTTTTTTTTTTTTTTTGATTTTGGGTGTAATGTGTTGGTCTGAGAAGGTAACATAAGATAAGACATGTTACATTTAAATTCCAGCTGTTATTTTTATGTTTTGATTCAAACAGGCTAACTTATGTAGATATAAACCCCTATGTTTTTTGCACCAATTGTTTAAGTTGTTTCTACTTTGTATTTGTAGCCTAATTGCTGTATATGTTCATTAGTGTGTCCTTTGATTTCACAAACCTGCCTGCTTGAAAACATTTGACATCGCATCGCCTCAGACAGTAAGGTTGCTGAAATAGTTTTAATAGAAGATGTGTTTTGTAGAAGGCATGGTTCCAGTAAATGAAATGTCCTGTTTTAGTGGATCCTATTATGTATGCTTTCACTTGTGTTCAAAATCTGGTGCATGTTTTTGGCGTAAATAAAGTTTTCTTTTAGATCCTTCCGTGTTGTTTTGCATTGTGTAAAATATCTCTTTATTATGTTTGTGCTGTTACTTGATAAGGCAGACAGAGATTTATTTAAACATAGAATAAAAGGAATCCATAAAATCACATGTAAACGTTGAGATTTGTCAAAAAATGTTTGTTGACAAGCTTTTTGTGGAAATTTGGTCACGCACTAACGACCATGTCATGAAAAGTGATACCATAAAAAAATACTTTGTTATCAATTGCGGCATGAATTTGGGGAAAAAATTGCACTTTTGGAGTTAAAATAATGTTTGGTGTCTTAATTGACCGCAATTGTTTGCAAATTTTTTTGGTACAGTTTTCTGAATCTAATAAATGTGACGTAATAATTCCTAAATTGCCAAATATGATTTCAGTGTTTAGTTATGACGTAACATTTTTTCAGAAATTTCCAGTGCCGAAATTTAGCTATTGCTGGCTATCTCCGGTTTTGTTTTGTGCCAATGAATGGGGAATAAATGCTTTTTCATAAAAAAATTGATCGCGTGATAACCTTTTGCCGAATGCAAACTCAAATAAAGAAGTAACGTTTCATTGGTCCAAGAACGATAGTAGATTGCCTCTTTTTGCTGCAAAAGTGATTTACAAGTTAAACTTTTACGCCTCGATGGAATAGCAAGTTCAGAAGTTCGTTAATGTGCATTTATTTTCGAAAATTATTGAGCTCGAAACATATTTATTGAACAGCTGTGAAAATAAACATTGCGTCATCAGCTGTTTGTAAACAGACGTGGTGAAAATTTGTGTCTTAAAAGTTGAGACCTTGAGACTGTTTTTGGTCGTTTTGTCGCAAAATTATGAAGATTAAAGACAGAATCGTTAGGTAACTCAGCAGGGCTGCCACTCCTTGGGATTTTTCCCAAGAACTTGGGATTTCAGTGCTGAGCTTGGGACTTTGGGAAAAAACGTTTCAAATCTTGGGATTTTTTTATATTATCCGTTGAATACGTTTAAGGTTAACTTATTACCATTTTTCATCAAAAATAATCGTTTTGCAAAATCCATTTTTTGAATTAACAGTTTGCATAACAGTGCTTTGTCAATTTAGTGATCGAAGCCGTGTAAGTTGATTGAAAAACACTGTCAAAACTAGTAAGTCAGGCCAGCATTATTGCTTTTTCGATGTATCATGTACCAGTAAAAAGATGTACACAAAAACTATTTTTTCTTTCGTATTTTACTGGTATTTCTTAGCGTCTGTTTGAAGGTACGGTACGTGGTGGTGGCTGGGTTCTGGCGTAACTATAATAATTATATTGCCTGCACTAGATTACATATATACTGTGTGTTTGCCATTTTTTAGGTGATCTTGTGATTTTTCGACAAACCTTGGAATTTTTGGTAAGTGATGAACCTTGGGATATTTCAAAATTTTCAGTGGCAGCTCTGTGACCCTGTTTTACAGTTTACTAAGAAACTTTTCTGCCTTGTACGAACTTTAACTTGTACCTTATGTTTTGTCAGGTTTCTAGAGTATTAATATTCAATTCATTTCAAAGATCTGAATTGCAACAGAAAGAATGGCATCCAAACTTTGTCTTCTACTTTAGCCCAGATTATGACAAGATTGGGTGCTATTTTTCCATTGCCAGTCACCTACCTTATATCACTGTCCTGTGAAGATGCAGCTGGTGGGCTTGGACGGCTGAGGCAGTTTTTTCGTTCTAAGCAAAGACTTTATAACAACATTCAACATCTGAAAGGTGGGCATGTGTGTTGTAGTTTTCTACTGTTTAGCTGTTAGCCTTGGAACAGTACTATACAGCCGAATTATGTCCAATTGGTACCTAGTCCGAAATGGCCTCTGCGATAATTTGGATTTTCTCTTGTATCCTATATGCTGTAAAATTTAGGATAGATTTTGTTTTAGGTTTGAGATTTTGGCTAACCCGCTGAGGCATACACTTATGATACCAATTAGAAAACAGATGGATATTATTTTTTTTGAAGACAGCACAGCATCTATTAATGAGGTATTTTAATGTGAGGTGATATGTTAACTTTTATTTGTTTGATTTTAATGTATATGCTACATGGTTTGGAGTAGCATGCTCTTCTCCACTATAAAGCTCTTTGAATGAGACATGATACTGCTGGTTGACTTTTTGATGACAGTGAGCCCAGTATCAGTAAATGCCTCAGTAGCAAGCAAAATGTGTATGTATATTATAGTTTTTGACTCAGTTAGGCGATGGGGCTGTAGGTACATACCGAGCATTTTAAGACTCATTGATTTATTCATAGTATAAATCATTAGTTGAGTGTTTCTTGGCACATGTAGGTTTTTCAACCAGTGTCCTCAAATATTTAAGAGGCTCCTAGGTGGATTTTTGGCGAATAGTACCATAACACATTATCTCGCCAAACATTTTTTGTTTGCCTTATCTACTGCTCTTCGTATATGTTGCAGGTGGCCACATAAGTTCAATTCGCTTTCCATGCGAACTGTTGTCTTAGCGGGATGCAGTGGTGATGCAGGAGGTAGAAGAAATCATTGCAATAAACTCCTTTGGGCTACAAAATACAGTGCTTTTGCTGCATGATCAGAAGTATCCACCAGCGTATGTACACAAAAATGCTGTCTTTGCAATTTCGAACAGCTATCCTAGGTAAATGCTGCAAAATGACACTTATACAATTAGTCTTTTTCCTGTTTTTTTTTTGTAGTGCAATGTTTATGTGTTGTACCTAAACAAATCCCACAGCCTGGCAATGAGTTGTGGCAAACATATTGTCATCTTCTGCTTTAGAGTGTAGAAAACAAATATAGAATCGATGCATTTACTGCTTTGATTAGATCAGTGGTTCTTAACCTTTTTTCTGTTGTTACCCACAAAATGTTTTGATGGATATCAATTACCCCTTTTTAGAAAAATATCACCTAACATTTTTGGGGTCTAAATTATCCTTACTACTACAAAGGAAACAAATGCTACCTCATGCCTATGATGCCTATCACTAACTGGACTATACCGTCAATTGTATATGAAACAGATGTTTACGAGAGACTCTAGTTCTAGTTTGATGACATCACAAATAGCATGGTTATGAGTAAAACATATTGAGACTGTTAGAGTAGAAGTGCATAACAACATTTGCCATCGAAGTTACTTCTTTTTTATTTTGAAAACATTGCAGGACGCAGAGAAATTTATTTAGTTTGACTTTTTATTGAATTATTTTGAATAAATTTTAGCCTCATTACAAAATTTTTGCTGGTTACAATAATGATAATTAAGAATCTAAAAATAACTATAACAGAAAATCTATGTTACCCCTTTCAATATGCCAAATTACCACTTTGGGGGTAACTACCCACAGGTTAAGAACCACTGGATTAGATCTTAAATTTATATATTGTTGATTTTGTTTTAGGTTTGAGATATTGGCTAACTTCTTTGTTTTGGAAGACAGCACAGTATCTTTTAATCAGGAATTTTAATGTGAGGTGATATGTCAACTTTTATTTGTTTGATTTTAATGTATATACTACATGGTTTGGAATAAAATACTCTTGGAGTAGCATGTTTATCGAAAGCATTCGTGACCCCCACTAAAATGGTAAACAACCCTATCTTAGGTCGCAACACATAGGTTAAACACCACTGGTGTAGATTCTGCTCAAACCATTGGTAGCTGTTGTTTTTTTGTTGTTTGATGCACAGGTATATTTTTCTTTTAGATGTTAAACTTTTCTGTTTTTAACAGGTTTGTTTGGTCACATGATCCAACATGTGTTCATCCAGATTACAAGTGACATCCATCATGAGTCTTTTATGCAAGCCTGATATAGAAAAGATTGGATTATTATGGATCCCTTTCCCTGAAGGGGACACATATTGATTTTACTCAAAATGTTTTTGTTTTTTTCTTCTTTTTTCTTCTACCCAAAGTTTGTCCGACTCTTTTTTTCATTTAATGTTTGATGGCTTTTCCTGAAACTTATACAGATGGTAGATATAGTTATGTTAATGTGCATCCCACTTTGTTTGTCCGGATAATCGTAGTATTTACCCCACCAGCCCCCTAAAATGGGTGAGTTTGTGAACAATGTCAGAATTGGCTAAAATTTGGATAGCTTATAAAGTATGCCAATTATCGTTATTGCACCATTGCAGTTCGGGGGTTGTTAACAGCCCTTTGACTTTCAACTTTGCATATGTGGGGACCCATGAGTTTTTGCCTGCAGAAACAACCAAGGTTATAAAAGACGATGGCTAATATGGGACCCAATACAAAAAAAGGATAGGAAATTAATGTATGTTTTAAAAATAGATCATAGTGTATGTGCAAGAGCAATGTGTTCTAAGCCACCCTTCTAGTTTTCTGTTGTTTAATGCCCCAATGTATTCCTTTGAGATGTTAAACTTTTCTGTTTTTAACTGGTTTGCTTGGTCACATGATCCAACATGTGCTCATCTAAACATTTTTTGTTTGCCTTACCTACTTCTCTTTGCATGTATTGTAGGTGACCACATAAGTTCCATTCGCTTTCCATGTGAGCTGTTGTCTTAGCAGGATGCAGTGGTGATGCAGGATGTGGAAGGAATCATTGCAATAAAAAGTGCTTTTGCTGCATGATCAGAAGTATACACACAAAAATGTTGTCGTTGCAATTTGACACAGGTAACCAAGGTAGCTCCTGTAAATGATACCCATTTTTGTATTTATTTTCAGTGTTTATGTGTTGCCCACGAACAAATCCCACAGCCTGTTCTTGGAAACTCTTTGGCACACTGCCCGACATACATATGCAAATTTCATACTCGGGTCAGTTTGTGCAACTGCTCAGCCGAGCAGCGAGCATCAAAACAACAGTGCTCGGTACCGAGTACTCGGGTTCTAGCTCGGCTTGGCCCATCCCTTGCCAATAAGGTACATAAGAACGACCTGATTTAATTGCGTAAATAAGCGTGCCCCCGAAAAACAGTATGAAGTTCGCTTGTCATTTCCGTTTTGCTTACATGAACGAACTGTAACTTTTCAAGCTATGTCTGACTGCAATTCCGAATTGGCTCTTGAAAACCGTTTAATTTTATCTCATTTCGTTTACGTTTTATGGCCAGTAAGGTATATTAAGAACGACCTGATTTAATCGCGTTAATAGTCTTGCACTCGAAAAAAATGAAGTTCGCTTGTCATTTCCGTTTTGCTTACATGAACGAATTGAAACTTTTCAAGCTATGTCTCACTGCAATTCCGAATTGGCTCGTGAAAACCGTTTAATTTTATCTCATTTCGTTTACGTTTTATAGCCAGTAAGGTATATTAAGAACGACCTGATTTAATCGCGTTAATAGTCTTGCACTCGAAAAAAAAATGAAGTTCGCTTGTCATTTCCGTTTTGCTTACATGAACGAACTGTAACTTTTCAAGCTATTTCAGACTGCAATTCCGAATTGGCTGGTGAAAACCGTTTAATTTTATCTCATTTCGTTTACGTTTTATAGCCGATAAGCTATATTAAGAACGACCTGATTTAATCGCGTTAATAGTCTTGCACTCGAAAAAAATGAAGTTCGCTTGTCATTTCCGTTTTGCTTACATGAACGAATTGAAACTTTTCAAGCTATGTCTCACTGCAATTCCGAATTGGTTCGTGAAAACTGTTTAATTTTATCTCATTTCGTTTACGTTTTATAGCCAGTAAGGTATATTAAGAACGACCTGATTTAATCGCGTTAATAGTCGTGTCCCCGAAAAACAGTATGAAGTTCGCTTGTCATTTCCGTTTTGCTTACATGAACGAATTGAAACTTTGCAAGCTGTGTCTGACTGGAATTCCTAATTGGCTCGTGAAAACCGTTTAATTTTATCTCATTTCGTTTACGTTTTATGCCCAGTAAGGTATATTAAGAACGACCTGATTTAATCGCGTTAATAGTCTTGCCCTCGAAATAAAATGAAGTTCGCTTGTCATTTCCGTTTTGCTTACATGAACGAATTGAAACTTTTCAAGCTATGTCTCACTGCAATTCCGAATTGGCTCGTGAAAACCGTTTAATTTTATCTCATTTCGTTTACGTTTTATAGCCAGTAAGGTATATTAAGAACGACCTGATTTAATCGCGTTAATAGTCTTGCCCTCGAAAAAAAATGAAGTTCGCTTGTCATTTCCGTTTTGCTTACATGAACGAATTGAAACTTTTTAAGCTATGTCTCACTGCAATTCCGAATTGGCTCGTGAAAACCGTTTGATTTTATCTCATTTCGTTTACGTTTTATAGCCAGTAAGGTATATTAAGAACGACCTGATTTAATCGCGTTAATAGTCTTGCCCTCGAAAAAAAATGAAGTTCGCTTGTCATTTCCGTTTTGCTTACATGAACGAATTGAAACTTTTCAAGCTATGTCTGACTGCAATTCCGAATTGGCTCGTGAAAACCGTTTAATTTTATCTCATTTCGTTTACGTTTTATGGCCAATAAGGTATATTAAGAACGACCTGATTTAATCGCGTTAATAGTCTTGCCCTCGAAAAAAAATGAAGTTCGTTTGTCATTTCCGTTTTGCTTACATGAACGAACTGTAACTTTTCAAGCTATGTCTCACTGCAATTCCGAATTGGCTCGTGAAAACCGTTTAATTTTATCTCATTTCGTTTACGTTTTATAGCCAATAAGGTATATTAAGAACGACCTGATTTAATCGCGTTAATAGTCTTGCCCTCGAAAAAAAATGAAGTTCGCTTGTCATTTCCGTTTTGCTTACATGAACGAATTGAAACTTTTTAAGCTATGTCTAAATACAATTCCGAATTGGCTCGTGAAAACCGTTTAATTTTATCTCATTTCGTTTACGTTTTATAGCCAGTAAGGTATATTAAGAATGACCTGATTTAATCGCGTTAATAGTCGTGCCCCCGAAAAACAGTATGAAATTCGCTTGTCATTTCCGTTTTGCTTACATGAACGAATTGAAACTTTTCAAGCTATGTCTAAATGCAATTCCGAATTGGCTCGTGCAAACTGTTTAATTTTATCTCATTTCGTTTACGTTTTATAGCCAATAAGGTATATTAAGAACGACCTGATTTAATTGCGTTAATAGTCTTGCCCACGAAAAAAAAGAAGTTCGCTTGTCATTTCCGTTTTGCTTACATGAACGAATTGAAACTTTTCAAGCTATGTCTGACTGGAATTCCGAATTGGCTCGTGAAAACCGTTTGATTTTATCTCATTTCGTTTACGTTTTATAGCCAATAATGTATATTAAGAACGACCTGATTTAATCGCGTTAATAGTCTTGCCCTCGAAAAAAAAATGAAGTTCGCTTGTCATTTCCGTTTTGCTTACATAAACGAATTGAAACTTTTCAAGCTATGTCTCACTGCAATTCCGAATTGGCTCGTGAAAACCGTTTAATTTTATCTCATTTCGTTTACGTTTTATGGCCAGTAAGGTATATTAAGAACGACCTGATTTAATCGCGTTAATAGTCGTGCCCCCGAAAAACAGTATGAAATTCGCTTGTCATTTCCGTTTTGCTTACATGAACGAATTGAAACTTTTCAAGCTATGTCTAAATGCAATTCCGAATTGGCTCGTTCAAACCGTTTAATTTTATCTCATTTCGTTTACGTTTTATAGCCAATAAGGTATATTAAGAACGACCTGATTTAATTGCGTTAATAGTCTTGCCCACGAAAAAAAAAGAAGTTCGCTTGTCATTTCCGTTTTGCTTACATGAACGAATTGAAACTTTTCAAGCTATGTCTGACTGGAATTCCGAATTGGCTCGTGAAAACCGTTTAATTTTATCTCATTTCGTTTACGTTTTATAGCCAATAAGGTATATTAAGAACGACCTGATTTAATCGCGTTAATAGTCTTGCCCTCGAAAAAAAAAAAGAAGTTCGCTTGTCATTTCCGTTTTGCTTACATGAACGAATTGAAACTTTTCAAGCTATGTCTCACTGCAATTCCGAATTGGCTCGTGAAAACCGTTTAATTTTATCTCATTTCGTTTACGTTTTATAGCCAGTAAGGTATATTAAGAACGACCTGATTTAATCGCGTTAATAGTCGTGTCCCCGAAAAACAGTATGAAGTTCGCTTGTCATTTCCGTTTTGCTTACATGAACGAATTGAAACTTTTCAAGCTATGTCTGACTGGAATTCCGAATTGGCTCGTGCAAACTGTTTAATTTTATCTCATTTCGTTTACGTTTTATAGCCAATAAGGTATATTAAGAACGACCTGATTTAATTGCGTTAATAGTCTTGCCCACGAAAAAAAAGAAGTTCGCTTGTCATTTCCGTTTTGCTTACATGAACGAATTGAAACTTTTCAAGCTATGTCTGACTGGAATTCCGAATTGACTCGTGAAAACCGTTTGATTTTATCTCATTTCGTTTACGTTTTATAGCCAATAAGGTATATTAAGAACGACCTGATTTAATCGCGTTAATAGTCTTGCCCTCGAAAAAAAAAAGAAGTTCGCTTGTCATTTCCGTTTTGCTTACATGAACGAATTGAAACTTTTCAAGCTATGTCTCACTGCAATTCCGAATTGGCTCGTGAAAACCGTTTAATTTTATCTCATTTCGTTTACGTTTTATAGCCAGTAAGGTATATTAAGAACGACCTGATTTAATCGCGTTAATAGTCGTGTCCCCGAAAAACAGTATGAAGTTCGCTTGTCATTTCCGTTTTGCTTACATGAACGAATTGAAACTTTTCAAGCTGTGTCTGACTGGAATTCCTAATTGCCTCGTGAAAACCGTTTAATTTTATCTCATTTCTTTTACGTTTTATGGCCAGTAAGGTATATTAAGAACGACCTGATTTAATCGCGTTAATAGTCTTGCCCTCGAAAAAAAATGAAGTTTGCTTGTCATTTCCGTTTTGCTTATATGAACGAATTGAAACTTTTCAAGCTATGTCTCACTGCAATTCCGAATTGGCTCGTGAAAACCGTTTGATTTTATCTCATTTCGTTTACGTTTTATAGCCAGTAAGGTATATTAAGAACGACCTGATTTAATCGCGTTAATAGTCTTGCCCTCGAAAAAAAATGAAGTTCGCTTGTCATTTCCGTTTTGCTTACATGAACGAATTGAAACTTTTCAAGCTATGTCTGACTGCAATTCCGAATTGGCTCGTGAAAACCGTTTAATTTTATCTCATTTCGTTTACGTTTTATGGCCAATAAGGTATATTAAGAACGACCTGATTTAATCGCGTTAATAGTCTTGCCCTCGAAAAAAAATGAAATTCGTTTGTCATTTCCGTTTTGCTTACATGAACGAACTGTAACTTTTCAAGCTATGTCTCACTGCAATTCCGAATTGGCTCGTGAAAACCGTTTAATTTTATCTCATTTCGTTTACCTTTTATAGCCAATAAGGTATATTAAGAACGACCTGATTTAATCGCGTTAATAGTCTTGCACTCGAAAAAAAATGAAGTTCGCTTGTCATTTCCGTTTTGCTTACATGAACGAATTGAAACTTTTTAAGCTATGTCTAAATACAATTCCGAATTGGCTCGTGAAAACCGTTGAATTTTATCTCATTTCGTTTACGTTTTATAGCCAGTAAGGTATATTAAGAACGACCTGATTTAATCGCGTTAATAGTCGTGCCCCCGAAAAACAGTATGAAATTCGCTTGTCATTTCCGTTTTGCTTACATGAACGAATTGAAACTTTTCAAGCTATGTCTAAATGCAATTCCGAATTGGCTCGTTCAAACCGTTTAATTTTATCTCATTTCGTTTACGTTTTATAGCCAATAAGGTATATTAAGAACGACCTGATTTAATCGCGTTAATAGTCTTGCACTCGAAAAAAAAATGAAGTTCGCTTGTCATTTCCGTTTTGCTTACATGAACGAACTGTAACTTTTCAAGCTATTTCAGACTGCAATTCCGAATTGGCTCGTGAAAACCGTTTAATTTTATCTCATTTCGTTTACGTTTTATAGCCGATAAGCTATATTAAGAACGACCTGATTTAATCGCGTTAATAGTCTTGCACTCGAAAAAAATGAAGTTCGCTTGTCATTTCCGTTTTGCTTACATGAACGAATTGAAACTTTTCAAGCTATGTCTCACTGCAATTCCGAATTGGTTCGTGAAAACCGTTTAATTTTATCTCATTTCGTTTACGTTTTATGGCCAGTAAGATATATTAAGAACGACCTGATTTAATCGCGTTAATAGTCTTGCACTCGAAAAAAATGAAATTCGCTTGTCATTTCCGTTTTGCTTACATGAACGAATTGAAACTTTTCAAGCTATGTCTCACTGCAATTCCGAATTGGTTCGTGAAAACCGTTTAATTTTATCTCATTTCGTTTACGTTTTATAGCCGATAAGGTATATTAAGAACGACCTGATTTAATCGCGTTAATAGTCTTGCACTCGAAAAAAAATGAAGTTCGCTTGTCATTTCCGTTTTGCTTACATGAACGAATTGAAACTTTTTAAGCTATGTCTAAATACAATTCCGAATTGGCTCGTGAAAACCGTTTAATTTTATCTCATTTCGTTTACGTTTTATAGCCAGTAAGGTATATTAAGAACGACCTGATTTAATCGCGTTAATAGTCGTGTCCCCGAAAAACAGTATGAAGTTCGCTTGTCATTTCCGTTTTGCTTACATGAACGAATTGAAACTTTTCAAGCTGTGTCTGACTGGAATTCCTAATTGGCTCGTGAAAACCGTTTAATTTTATCTCATTTCGTTTACGTTTTATGGCCAGTAAGGTATATTAAGAACGACCTGATTTAATCGCGTTAATAGTCTTGCCCTCGAAAAAAAATGAAGTTCGCTTGTCATTTCCGTTTTGCTTACATGAACGAATTGAAACTTTTCAAGCTATGTCTCACTGCAATTCCGAATTGGCTCGTGAAAACCGTTTAATTTTATCTCATTTCGTTTACGTTTTATAGCCAATAAGGTATATTAAGAACGACCTGATTTAATCGCGTTAATAGTCTTGCCCTCGAAAAAAAATGAAGTTCGCTTGTCATTTCCGTTTTGCTTACATGAACGAATTGAAACTTTTTAAGCTATGTCTAAATACAATTCCGAATTGGCTCGTGAAAACCGTTTAATTTTATCTCATTTCGTTTACGTTTTATAGCCAGTAAGGTATATTAAGAACGACCTGATTTAATCGCGTTAATAGTCGTGCCCCCGAAAAACAGTATGAAATTCGCTTGTCATTTCCGTTTTGCTTACATGAACGAATTGAAACTTTTCAAGCTATGTCTAAATGCAATTCCGAATTGGCTCGTGCAAACTGTTTAATTTTATCTCATTTCGTTTACGTTTTATAGCCAATAAGGTATATTAAGAACGACCTGATTTAATTGCGTTAATAGTCTTGCCCACGAAAAAAAAGAAGTTCGCTTGTCATTTCCGTTTTGCTTACATGAACAAATTGAAACTTTTCAAGCTATGTCTGACTGGAATTCCGAATTGGCTCGTGAAAACCGTTTAATTTTATCTCATTTCGTTTACGTTTTATAGCCAATAATGTATATTAAGAACGACCTGATTTAATCGCGTTAATAGTCTTGCCCTCGAAAAAAAAATGAAGTTCGCTTGTCATTTCCGTTTTGCTTACATAAACGAATTGAAACTTTTCAAGCTATGTCTCACTGCAATTCCGAATTGGCTCGTGAAAACCGTTTAATTTTATCTCATTTCGTTTACGTTTTATGGCCAGTAAGGTATATTAAGAACGACCTTATTTAATCGCGTTAATAGTCGTGCCCCCGAAAAACAGTATGAAATTCGCTTGTCATTTCCGTTTTGCTTACATGAACGAATTGAAACTTTTCAAGCTATGTCTAAATGCAATTCCGAATTGGCTCGTGAAAACCGTTTAATTTTATCTCATTTCGTTTACGTTTTATAGCCAATAAGGTATATTAAGAACGACCTGATTTAATTGCGTTAATAGTCTTGCCCACGAAAAAAAAAGAAGTTCGCTTGTCATTTCCGTTTTGCTTACATGAACGAATTGAAACTTTTCAAGCTATGTCTGACTGGAATTCCGAATTGGCTCGTGAAAACCGTTTAATTTTATCTCATTTCGTTTACGTTTTATAGCCAATAAGGTATATTAAGAACGACCTGATTTAATCGCGTTAATAGTCTTGCCCTCGAAAAAAAAAAGAAGTTCGCTTGTCATTTCCGTTTTGCTTACATGAACGAATTGAAACTTTTCAAGCTATGTCTCACTGCAATTCCGAATTGGTTCGTGAAAACCGTTTAATTTTATCTCATTTCGTTTACGTTTTATAGCCAGTAAGGTATATTAAGAACGACCTGATTTAATCGCGTTAATAGTCGTGTCCCCGAAAAACAGTATGAAGTTCGCTTGTCATTTCCGTTTTGCTTACATGAACGAATTGAAACTTTTCAAGCTGTGTCTGACTGGAATTCCTAATTGCCTCGTGAAAACCGTTTAATTTTATCTCATTTCTTTTACGTTTTATGGCCAGTAAGGTATATTAAGAACGACCTGATTTAATAGCGTTAATAGTCTTGCCCTCGAAAAAAAATGAAGTTTGCTTGTCATTTCCGTTTTGCTTACATGAACGAGTTGAAACTTTTCAAGCTATGTCTCACTGCAATTCCGAATTGGCTCGTGAAAACCGTTTGATTTTATCTCATTTCGTTTACGTTTTATAGCCAGTAAGGTATATTAAGAACGACCTGATTTAATCGCGTTAATAGTCGTGTCCCCGAAAAACAGTATGAAGTTCGCTTGTCATTTCCGTTTTGCTTACATGAACGAATTGAAACTTTTCAAGCTGTGTCTGACTGGAATTCCTAATTGGCTCGTGAAAACCGTTTAATTTTTTCTCATTTCGTTTACGTTTTATAGCCAATAATGTATATTAAGAACGACCTGATTTAATCGCGTTAATAGTCTTGCCCTCGAAAAAAAAATGAAGTTCGCTTGTCATTTCCGTTTTGCTTACATGAACGAATTGAAACTTTTCAAGCTATGTCTCACTGCAATTCCGAATTGGCTCGTGAAAACCGTTTAATTTTATCTCATTTCGTTTACGTTTTATAGCCAATAAGGTATATTAAGAACGACCTGATTTAATCGCGTTAATCGTCTTGCACTCGAAAAAAATGAAGTTCGCTTGTCATTTCCGTTTTGCTTACATGAACGAATTGAAACTTTTTAAGCTATGTCTCACTGCAATTCCGAATTGGCTGGTGACAACCGTTTGATTTTATCTCATTTCGTTTACGTTTTATAGCCAATAAGGTATATTAAGAACGACCTGATTTAATCGCGTTAATAGTCTTGCCCTCGAAAAAAAAAGAAGTTCGCTTGTCATTTCCGTTTTGCTTACATGAACGAATTGAAACTTTTCAAGCTATGTCTCACTGCAATTCCGAATTGGCTCGTGAAAACCGTTTAATTTTATCTCATTTCGTTTACGTTTTATAGCCAGTAAGGTATATTAAGAACGACCTGATTTAATCGCGTTAATAGTCGTGTCCCCGAAAAACAGTATGAAGTTCGCTTGTCATTTCCGTTTTGCTTACATGAACGAATTGAAACTTTTCAAGCTGTGTCTGACTGGAATTCCTAATTGCCTCGTGAAAACCGTTTAATTTTATCTCATTTCTTTTACGTTTTATGGCCAGTAAGGTATATTAAGAACGACCTGATTTAATCGCGTTAATAGTCTTGCCCTCGAAAAAAAATGAAGTTTGCTTGTCATTTCCGTTTTGCTTATATGAACGAATTGAAACTTTTCAAGCTATGTCTCACTGCAATTCCGAATTGGCTCGTGAAAACCGTTTGATTTTATCTCATTTCGTTTACGTTTTATAGCCAGTAAGGTATATTAAGAACGACCTGATTTAATCGCGTTAATAGTCTTGCCCTCGAAAAAAAATGAAGTTCGCTTGTCATTTCCGTTTTGCTTACATGAACGAATTGAAACTTTTCAAGCTATGTCTGACTGCAATTCCGAATTGGCTCGTGAAAACCGTTTAATTTTATCTCATTTCGTTTACGTTTTATGGCCAATAAGGTATATTAAGAACGACCTGATTTAATCGCGTTAATAGTCTTGCCCTCGAAAAAAAATGAAATTCGTTTGTCATTTCCGTTTTGCTTACATGAACGAACTGTAACTTTTCAAGCTATGTCTCACTGCAATTCCGAATTGGCTCGTGAAAACCGTTTAATTTTATCTCATTTCGTTTACCTTTTATAGCCAATAAGGTATATTAAGAACGACCTGATTTAATCGCGTTAATAGTCTTGCACTCGAAAAAAAATGAAGTTCGCTTGTCATTTCCGTTTTGCTTACATGAACGAATTGAAACTTTTTAAGCTATGTCTAAATACAATTCCGAATTGGCTCGTGAAAACCGTTGAATTTTATCTCATTTCGTTTACGTTTTATAGCCAGTAAGGTATATTAAGAACGACCTGATTTAATCGCGTTAATAGTCGTGCCCCCGAAAAACAGTATGAAATTCGCTTGTCATTTCCGTTTTGCTTACATGAACGAATTGAAACTTTTCAAGCTATGTCTAAATGCAATTCCGAATTGGCTCGTGCAAACTGTTTAATTTTATCTCATTTCGTTTACGTTTTATAGCCAATAAGGTATATTAAGAACGACCTGATTTAATTGCGTTAATAGTCTTGCCCACGAAAAAAAAGAAGTTCGCTTGTCATTTCCGTTTTGCTTACATGAACGAATTGAAACTTTTCAAGCTATGTCTGACTGGAATTCCGAATTGGCTCGTGAAAACCGTTTGATTTTATCTCATTTCGTTTACGTTTTATAGCCAATAATGTATATTAAGAACGACCTGATTTAATCGCGTTAATAGTCTTGCCCTCGAAAAAAAAATGAAGTTCGCTTGTCATTTCCGTTTTGCTTACATAAACGAATTGAAACTTTTCAAGCTATGTCTCACTGCAATTCCGAATTGGCTCGTGAAAACCGTTTAATTTTATCTCATTTCGTTTACGTTTTATGGCCAGTAAGGTATATTAAGAACGACCTGATTTAATCGCGTTAATAGTCGTGCCCCCGAAAAACAGTATGAAATTCGCTTGTCATTTCCGTTTTGCTTACATGAACGAATTGAAACTTTTCAAGCTATGTCTAAATGCAATTCCGAATTGGCTCGTTCAAACCGTTTAATTTTATCTCATTTCGTTTACGTTTTATAGCCAATAAGGTATATTAAGAACGACCTGATTTAATTGCGTTAATAGTCTTGCCCACGAAAAAAAAAGAAGTTCGCTTGTCATTTCCGTTTTGCTTACATGAACGAATTGAAACTTTTCAAGCTATGTCTGACTGGAATTCCGAATTGGCTCGTGAAAACCGTTTAATTTTATCTCATTTCGTTTACGTTTTATAGCCAATAAGGTATATTAAGAACGACCTGATTTAATCGCGTTAATAGTCTTGCCCTCGAAAAAAAAAAAGAAGTTCGCTTGTCATTTCCGTTTTGCTTACATGAACGAATTGAAACTTTTCAAGCTATGTCTCACTGCAATTCCGAATTGGCTCGTGAAAACCGTTTAATTTTATCTCATTTCGTTTACGTTTTATAGCCAGTAAGGTATATTAAGAACGACCTGATTTAATCGCGTTAATAGTCGTGTCCCCGAAAAACAGTATGAAGTTCGCTTGTCATTTCCGTTTTGCTTACATGAACGAATTGAAACTTTTCAAGCTATGTCTGACTGGAATTCCGAATTGGCTCGTGCAAACTGTTTAATTTTATCTCATTTCGTTTACGTTTTATAGCCAATAAGGTATATTAAGAACGACCTGATTTAATTGCGTTAATAGTCTTGCCCTCGAAAAAAAATGAAGTTCGCTTGTCATTTCCGTTTTGCTTACATGAACGAATTGAAACTTTTCAAGCTATGTCTGACTGCAATTCCGAATTGGCTCGTGAAAACCGTTTAATTTTATCTCATTTCGTTTACGTTTTATGGCCAATAAGGTATATTAAGAACGACCTGATTTAATCGCGTTAATAGTCTTGCCCTCGAAAAAAAATGAAATTCGTTTGTCATTTCCGTTTTGCTTACATGAACGAACTGTAACTTTTCAAGCTATGTCTCACTGCAATTCCGAATTGGCTCGTGAAAACCGTTTAATTTTATCTCATTTCGTTTACCTTTTATAGCCAATAAGGTATATTAAGAACGACCTGATTTAATCGCGTTAATAGTCTTGCACTCGAAAAAAAATGAAGTTCGCTTGTCATTTCCGTTTTGCTTACATGAACGAATTGAAACTTTTTAAGCTATGTCTAAATACAATTCCGAATTGGCTCGTGAAAACCGTTGAATTTTATCTCATTTCGTTTACGTTTTATAGCCAGTAAGGTATATTAAGAACGACCTGATTTAATCGCGTTAATAGTCGTGCCCCCGAAAAACAGTATGAAATTCGCTTGTCATTTCCGTTTTGCTTACATGAACGAATTGAAACTTTTCAAGCTATGTCTAAATGCAATTCCGAATTGGCTCGTGCAAACCGTTTAATTTTATCTCATTTCGTTTACGTTTTATAGCCAATAAGGTATATTAAGAACGACCTGATTTAATCGCGTTAATAGTCTTGCACTCGAAAAAAAAATGAAGTTCGCTTGTCATTTCCGTTTTGCTTACATGAACGAACTGTAACTTTTCAAGCTATTTCAGACTGCAATTCCGAATTGGCTCGTGAAAACCGTTTAATTTTATCTCATTTCGTTTACGTTTTATAGCCGATAAGCTATATTAAGAACGACCTGATTTAATCGCGTTAATAGTCTTGCACTCGAAAAAAATGAAGTTCGCTTGTCATTTCCGTTTTGCTTACATGAACGAATTGAAACTTTTCAAGCTATGTCTCACTGCAATTCCGAATTGGTTCGTGAAAACCGTTTAATTTTATCTCATTTCGTTTACGTTTTATGGCCAGTAAGATATATTAAGAACGACCTGATTTAATCGCGTTAATAGTCTTGCACTCGAAAAAAATGAAATTCGCTTGTCATTTCCGTTTTGCTTACATGAACGAATTGAAACTTTTCAAGCTATGTCTCACTGCAATTCCGAATTGGTTCGTGAAAACCGTTTAATTTTATCTCATTTCGTTTACGTTTTATAGCCGATAAGGTATATTAAGAACGACCTGATTTAATCGCGTTAATAGTCTTGCACTCGAAAAAAAATGAAGTTCGCTTGTCATTTCCGTTTTGCTTACATGAACGAATTGAAACTTTTTAAGCTATGTCTAAATACAATTCCGAATTGGCTCGTGAAAACCGTTTAATTTTATCTCATTTCGTTTACGTTTTATAGCCAGTAAGGTATATTAAGAACGACCTGATTTAATCGCGTTAATAGTCGTGTCCCCGAAAAACAGTATGAAGTTCGCTTGTCATTTCCGTTTTGCTTACATGAACGAATTGAAACTTTTCAAGCTGTGTCTGACTGGAATTCCTAATTGGCTCGTGAAAACCGTTTAATTTTATCTCATTTCGTTTACGTTTTATGGCCAGTAAGGTATATTAAGAACGACCTGATTTAATCGCGTTAATAGTCTTGCCCTCGAAAAAAAATGAAGTTCGCTTGTCATTTCCGTTTTGCTTACATGAACGAATTGAAACTTTTCAAGCTATGTCTCACTGCAATTCCGAATTGGCTCGTGAAAACCGTTTAATTTTATCTCATTTCGTTTACGTTTTATAGCCAATAAGGTATATTAAGAACGACCTGATTTAATCGCGTTAATAGTCTTGCCCTCGAAAAAAAATGAAGTTCGCTTGTCATTTCCGTTTTGCTTACATGAACGAATTGAAACTTTTTAAGCTATGTCTAAATACAATTCCGAATTGGCTCGTGAAAACCGTTTAATTTTATCTCATTTCGTTTACGTTTTATAGCCAGTAAGGTATATTAAGAACGACCTGATTTAATCGCGTTAATAGTCGTGCCCCCGAAAAACAGTATGAAATTCGCTTGTCATTTCCGTTTTGCTTACATGAACGAATTGAAACTTTTCAAGCTATGTCTAAATGCAATTCCGAATTGGCTCGTGCAAACTGTTTAATTTTATCTCATTTCGTTTACGTTTTATAGCCAATAAGGTATATTAAGAACGACCTGATTTAATTGCGTTAATAGTCTTGCCCACGAAAAAAAAGAAGTTCGCTTGTCATTTCCGTTTTGCTTACATGAACAAATTGAAACTTTTCAAGCTATGTCTGACTGGAATTCCGAATTGGCTCGTGAAAACCGTTTAATTTTATCTCATTTCGTTTACGTTTTATAGCCAATAATGTATATTAAGAACGACCTGATTTAATCGCGTTAATAGTCTTGCCCTCGAAAAAAAAATGAAGTTCGCTTGTCATTTCCGTTTTGCTTACATAAACGAATTGAAACTTTTCAAGCTATGTCTCACTGCAATTCCGAATTGGCTCGTGAAAACCGTTTAATTTTATCTCATTTCGTTTACGTTTTATGGCCAGTAAGGTATATTAAGAACGACCTTATTTAATCGCGTTAATAGTCGTGCCCCCGAAAAACAGTATGAAATTCGCTTGTCATTTCCGTTTTGCTTACATGAACGAATTGAAACTTTTCAAGCTATGTCTAAATGCAATTCCGAATTGGCTCGTGAAAACCGTTTAATTTTATCTCATTTCGTTTACGTTTTATAGCCAATAAGGTATATTAAGAACGACCTGATTTAATTGCGTTAATAGTCTTGCCCACGAAAAAAAAAGAAGTTCGCTTGTCATTTCCGTTTTGCTTACATGAACGAATTGAAACTTTTCAAGCTATGTCTGACTGGAATTCCGAATTGGCTCGTGAAAACCGTTTAATTTTATCTCATTTCGTTTACGTTTTATAGCCAATAAGGTATATTAAGAACGACCTGATTTAATCGCGTTAATAGTCTTGCCCTCGAAAAAAAAAAGAAGTTCGCTTGTCATTTCCGTTTTGCTTACATGAACGAATTGAAACTTTTCAAGCTATGTCTCACTGCAATTCCGAATTGGTTCGTGAAAACCGTTTAATTTTATCTCATTTCGTTTACGTTTTATAGCCAGTAAGGTATATTAAGAACGACCTGATTTAATCGCGTTAATAGTCGTGTCCCCGAAAAACAGTATGAAGTTCGCTTGTCATTTCCGTTTTGCTTACATGAACGAATTGAAACTTTTCAAGCTGTGTCTGACTGGAATTCCTAATTGCCTCGTGAAAACCGTTTAATTTTATCTCATTTCTTTTACGTTTTATGGCCAGTAAGGTATATTAAGAACGACCTGATTTAATAGCGTTAATAGTCTTGCCCTCGAAAAAAAATGAAGTTTGCTTGTCATTTCCGTTTTGCTTACATGAACGAGTTGAAACTTTTCAAGCTATGTCTCACTGCAATTCCGAATTGGCTCGTGAAAACCGTTTGATTTTATCTCATTTCGTTTACGTTTTATAGCCAGTAAGGTATATTAAGAACGACCTGATTTAATCGCGTTAATAGTCGTGTCCCCGAAAAACAGTATGAAGTTCGCTTGTCATTTCCGTTTTGCTTACATGAACGAATTGAAACTTTTCAAGCTGTGTCTGACTGGAATTCCTAATTGGCTCGTGAAAACCGTTTAATTTTTTCTCATTTCGTTTACGTTTTATAGCCAATAATGTATATTAAGAACGACCTGATTTAATCGCGTTAATAGTCTTGCCCTCGAAAAAAAAATGAAGTTCGCTTGTCATTTCCGTTTTGCTTACATGAACGAATTGAAACTTTTCAAGCTATGTCTCACTGCAATTCCGAATTGGCTCGTGAAAACCGTTTAATTTTATCTCATTTCGTTTACGTTTTATAGCCAATAAGGTATATTAAGAACGACCTGATTTAATCGCGTTAATCGTCTTGCACTCGAAAAAAATGAAGTTCGCTTGTCATTTCCGTTTTGCTTACATGAACGAATTGAAACTTTTTAAGCTATGTCTCACTGCAATTCCGAATTGGCTGGTGACAACCGTTTGATTTTATCTCATTTCGTTTACGTTTTATAGCCAATAAGGTATATTAAGAACGACCTGATTTAATCGCGTTAATAGTCTTGCCCTCGAAAAAAAAAGAAGTTCGCTTGTCATTTCCGTTTTGCTTACATGAACGAATTGAAACTTTTCAAGCTATGTCTCACTGCAATTCCGAATTGGCTCGTGAAAACCGTTTAATTTTATCTCATTTCGTTTACGTTTTATAGCCAGTAAGGTATATTAAGAACGACCTGATTTAATCGCGTTAATAGTCGTGTCCCCGAAAAACAGTATGAAGTTCGCTTGTCATTTCCGTTTTGCTTACATGAACGAATTGAAACTTTTCAAGCTGTGTCTGACTGGAATTCCTAATTGCCTCGTGAAAACCGTTTAATTTTATCTCATTTCTTTTACGTTTTATGGCCAGTAAGGTATATTAAGAACGACCTGATTTAATCGCGTTAATAGTCTTGCCCTCGAAAAAAAATGAAGTTTGCTTGTCATTTCCGTTTTGCTTATATGAACGAATTGAAACTTTTCAAGCTATGTCTCACTGCAATTCCGAATTGGCTCGTGAAAACCGTTTGATTTTATCTCATTTCGTTTACGTTTTATAGCCAGTAAGGTATATTAAGAACGACCTGATTTAATCGCGTTAATAGTCTTGCCCTCGAAAAAAAATGAAGTTCGCTTGTCATTTCCGTTTTGCTTACATGAACGAATTGAAACTTTTCAAGCTATGTCTGACTGCAATTCCGAATTGGCTCGTGAAAACCGTTTAATTTTATCTCATTTCGTTTACGTTTTATGGCCAATAAGGTATATTAAGAACGACCTGATTTAATCGCGTTAATAGTCTTGCCCTCGAAAAAAAATGAAATTCGTTTGTCATTTCCGTTTTGCTTACATGAACGAACTGTAACTTTTCAAGCTATGTCTCACTGCAATTCCGAATTGGCTCGTGAAAACCGTTTAATTTTATCTCATTTCGTTTACCTTTTATAGCCAATAAGGTATATTAAGAACGACCTGATTTAATCGCGTTAATAGTCTTGCACTCGAAAAAAAATGAAGTTCGCTTGTCATTTCCGTTTTGCTTACATGAACGAATTGAAACTTTTTAAGCTATGTCTAAATACAATTCCGAATTGGCTCGTGAAAACCGTTGAATTTTATCTCATTTCGTTTACGTTTTATAGCCAGTAAGGTATATTAAGAACGACCTGATTTAATCGCGTTAATAGTCGTGCCCCCGAAAAACAGTATGAAATTCGCTTGTCATTTCCGTTTTGCTTACATGAACGAATTGAAACTTTTCAAGCTATGTCTAAATGCAATTCCGAATTGGCTCGTGCAAACTGTTTAATTTTATCTCATTTCGTTTACGTTTTATAGCCAATAAGGTATATTAAGAACGACCTGATTTAATTGCGTTAATAGTCTTGCCCACGAAAAAAAAGAAGTTCGCTTGTCATTTCCGTTTTGCTTACATGAACGAATTGAAACTTTTCAAGCTATGTCTGACTGGAATTCCGAATTGGCTCGTGAAAACCGTTTGATTTTATCTCATTTCGTTTACGTTTTATAGCCAATAATGTATATTAAGAACGACCTGATTTAATCGCGTTAATAGTCTTGCCCTCGAAAAAAAAATGAAGTTCGCTTGTCATTTCCGTTTTGCTTACATAAACGAATTGAAACTTTTCAAGCTATGTCTCACTGCAATTCCGAATTGGCTCGTGAAAACCGTTTAATTTTATCTCATTTCGTTTACGTTTTATGGCCAGTAAGGTATATTAAGAACGACCTGATTTAATCGCGTTAATAGTCGTGCCCCCGAAAAACAGTATGAAATTCGCTTGTCATTTCCGTTTTGCTTACATGAACGAATTGAAACTTTTCAAGCTATGTCTAAATGCAATTCCGAATTGGCTCGTTCAAACCGTTTAATTTTATCTCATTTCGTTTACGTTTTATAGCCAATAAGGTATATTAAGAACGACCTGATTTAATTGCGTTAATAGTCTTGCCCACGAAAAAAAAAGAAGTTCGCTTGTCATTTCCGTTTTGCTTACATGAACGAATTGAAACTTTTCAAGCTATGTCTGACTGGAATTCCGAATTGGCTCGTGAAAACCGTTTAATTTTATCTCATTTCGTTTACGTTTTATAGCCAATAAGGTATATTAAGAACGACCTGATTTAATCGCGTTAATAGTCTTGCCCTCGAAAAAAAAAAAGAAGTTCGCTTGTCATTTCCGTTTTGCTTACATGAACGAATTGAAACTTTTCAAGCTATGTCTCACTGCAATTCCGAATTGGCTCGTGAAAACCGTTTAATTTTATCTCATTTCGTTTACGTTTTATAGCCAGTAAGGTATATTAAGAACGACCTGATTTAATCGCGTTAATAGTCGTGTCCCCGAAAAACAGTATGAAGTTCGCTTGTCATTTCCGTTTTGCTTACATGAACGAATTGAAACTTTTCAAGCTATGTCTGACTGGAATTCCGAATTGGCTCGTGCAAACTGTTTAATTTTATCTCATTTCGTTTACGTTTTATAGCCAATAAGGTATATTAAGAACGACCTGATTTAATTGCGTTAATAGTCTTGCCCACGAAAAAAAAGAAGTTCGCTTGTCATTTCCGTTTTGCTTACATGAACGAATTGAAACTTTTCAAGCTATGTCTGACTGGAATTCCGAATTGACTCGTGAAAACCGTTTGATTTTATCTCATTTCGTTTACGTTTTATAGCCAATAAGGTATATTAAGAACGACCTGATTTAATCGCGTTAATAGTCTTGCCCTCGAAAAAAAAAAGAAGTTCGCTTGTCATTTCCGTTTTGCTTACATGAACGAATTGAAACTTTTCAAGCTATGTCTCACTGCAATTCCGAATTGGCTCGTGAAAACCGTTTAATTTTATCTCATTTCGTTTACGTTTTATAGCCAGTAAGGTATATTAAGAACGACCTGATTTAATCGCGTTAATAGTCGTGTCCCCGAAAAACAGTATGAAGTTCGCTTGTCATTTCCGTTTTGCTTACATGAACGAATTGAAACTTTTCAAGCTGTGTCTGACTGGAATTCCTAATTGCCTCGTGAAAACCGTTTAATTTTATCTCATTTCTTTTACGTTTTATGGCCAGTAAGGTATATTAAGAACGACCTGATTTAATCGCGTTAATAGTCTTGCCCTCGAAAAAAAATGAAGTTTGCTTGTCATTTCCGTTTTGCTTATATGAACGAATTGAAACTTTTCAAGCTATGTCTCACTGCAATTCCGAATTGGCTCGTGAAAACCGTTTGATTTTATCTCATTTCGTTTACGTTTTATAGCCAGTAAGGTATATTAAGAACGACCTGATTTAATCGCGTTAATAGTCTTGCCCTCGAAAAAAAATGAAGTTCGCTTGTCATTTCCGTTTTGCTTACATGAACGAATTGAAACTTTTCAAGCTATGTCTGACTGCAATTCCGAATTGGCTCGTGAAAACCGTTTAATTTTATCTCATTTCGTTTACGTTTTATGGCCAATAAGGTATATTAAGAACGACCTGATTTAATCGCGTTAATAGTCTTGCCCTCGAAAAAAAATGAAATTCGTTTGTCATTTCCGTTTTGCTTACATGAACGAACTGTAACTTTTCAAGCTATGTCTCACTGCAATTCCGAATTGGCTCGTGAAAACCGTTTAATTTTATCTCATTTCGTTTACCTTTTATAGCCAATAAGGTATATTAAGAACGACCTGATTTAATCGCGTTAATAGTCTTGCACTCGAAAAAAAATGAAGTTCGCTTGTCATTTCCGTTTTGCTTACATGAACGAATTGAAACTTTTTAAGCTATGTCTAAATACAATTCCGAATTGGCTCGTGAAAACCGTTGAATTTTATCTCATTTCGTTTACGTTTTATAGCCAGTAAGGTATATTAAGAACGACCTGATTTAATCGCGTTAATAGTCGTGCCCCCGAAAAACAGTATGAAATTCGCTTGTCATTTCCGTTTTGCTTACATGAACGAATTGAAACTTTTCAAGCTATGTCTAAATGCAATTCCGAATTGGCTCGTGCAAACCGTTTAATTTTATCTCATTTCGTTTACGTTTTATAGCCAATAAGGTATATTAAGAACGACCTGATTTAATCGCGTTAATAGTCTTGCACTCGAAAAAAAAATGAAGTTCGCTTGTCATTTCCGTTTTGCTTACATGAACGAACTGTAACTTTTCAAGCTATTTCAGACTGCAATTCCGAATTGGCTCGTGAAAACCGTTTAATTTTATCTCATTTCGTTTACGTTTTATAGCCGATAAGCTATATTAAGAACGACCTGATTTAATCGCGTTAATAGTCTTGCACTCGAAAAAAATGAAGTTCGCTTGTCATTTCCGTTTTGCTTACATGAACGAATTGAAACTTTTCAAGCTATGTCTCACTGCAATTCCGAATTGGTTCGTGAAAACCGTTTAATTTTATCTCATTTCGTTTACGTTTTATGGCCAGTAAGATATATTAAGAACGACCTGATTTAATCGCGTTAATAGTCTTGCACTCGAAAAAAATGAAATTCGCTTGTCATTTCCGTTTTGCTTACATGAACGAATTGAAACTTTTCAAGCTATGTCTCACTGCAATTCCGAATTGGTTCGTGAAAACCGTTTAATTTTATCTCATTTCGTTTACGTTTTATAGCCGATAAGGTATATTAAGAACGACCTGATTTAATCGCGTTAATAGTCTTGCACTCGAAAAAAAATGAAGTTCGCTTGTCATTTCCGTTTTGCTTACATGAACGAATTGAAACTTTTTAAGCTATGTCTAAATACAATTCCGAATTGGCTCGTGAAAACCGTTTAATTTTATCTCATTTCGTTTACGTTTTATAGCCAGTAAGGTATATTAAGAACGACCTGATTTAATCGCGTTAATAGTCGTGTCCCCGAAAAACAGTATGAAGTTCGCTTGTCATTTCCGTTTTGCTTACATGAACGAATTGAAACTTTTCAAGCTGTGTCTGACTGGAATTCCTAATTGGCTCGTGAAAACCGTTTAATTTTATCTCATTTCGTTTACGTTTTATGGCCAGTAAGGTATATTAAGAACGACCTGATTTAATCGCGTTAATAGTCTTGCCCTCGAAAAAAAATGAAGTTCGCTTGTCATTTCCGTTTTGCTTACATGAACGAATTGAAACTTTTCAAGCTATGTCTCACTGCAATTCCGAATTGGCTCGTGAAAACCGTTTAATTTTATCTCATTTCGTTTACGTTTTATAGCCAATAAGGTATATTAAGAACGACCTGATTTAATCGCGTTAATAGTCTTGCCCTCGAAAAAAAATGAAGTTCGCTTGTCATTTCCGTTTTGCTTACATGAACGAATTGAAACTTTTTAAGCTATGTCTAAATACAATTCCGAATTGGCTCGTGAAAACCGTTTAATTTTATCTCATTTCGTTTACGTTTTATAGCCAGTAAGGTATATTAAGAACGACCTGATTTAATCGCGTTAATAGTCGTGCCCCCGAAAAACAGTATGAAATTCGCTTGTCATTTCCGTTTTGCTTACATGAACGAATTGAAACTTTTCAAGCTATGTCTAAATGCAATTCCGAATTGGCTCGTGCAAACTGTTTAATTTTATCTCATTTCGTTTACGTTTTATAGCCAATAAGGTATATTAAGAACGACCTGATTTAATTGCGTTAATAGTCTTGCCCACGAAAAAAAAGAAGTTCGCTTGTCATTTCCGTTTTGCTTACATGAACAAATTGAAACTTTTCAAGCTATGTCTGACTGGAATTCCGAATTGGCTCGTGAAAACCGTTTAATTTTATCTCATTTCGTTTACGTTTTATAGCCAATAATGTATATTAAGAACGACCTGATTTAATCGCGTTAATAGTCTTGCCCTCGAAAAAAAAATGAAGTTCGCTTGTCATTTCCGTTTTGCTTACATAAACGAATTGAAACTTTTCAAGCTATGTCTCACTGCAATTCCGAATTGGCTCGTGAAAACCGTTTAATTTTATCTCATTTCGTTTACGTTTTATGGCCAGTAAGGTATATTAAGAACGACCTTATTTAATCGCGTTAATAGTCGTGCCCCCGAAAAACAGTATGAAATTCGCTTGTCATTTCCGTTTTGCTTACATGAACGAATTGAAACTTTTCAAGCTATGTCTAAATGCAATTCCGAATTGGCTCGTGAAAACCGTTTAATTTTATCTCATTTCGTTTACGTTTTATAGCCAATAAGGTATATTAAGAACGACCTGATTTAATTGCGTTAATAGTCTTGCCCACGAAAAAAAAAGAAGTTCGCTTGTCATTTCCGTTCTGCTTACATGAACGAATTGAAACTTTTCAAGCTATGTCTGACTGGAATTCCGAATTGGCTCGTGAAAACCGTTTAATTTTATCTCATTTCGTTTACGTTTTATAGCCAATAAGGTATATTAAGAACGACCTGATTTAATCGCGTTAATAGTCTTGCCCTCGAAAAAAAAAAGAAGTTCGCTTGTCATTTCCGTTTTGCTTACATGAACGAATTGAAACTTTTCAAGCTATGTCTCACTGCAATTCCGAATTGGTTCGTGAAAACCGTTTAATTTTATCTCATTTCGTTTACGTTTTATAGCCAGTAAGGTATATTAAGAACGACCTGATTTAATCGCGTTAATAGTCGTGTCCCCGAAAAACAGTATGAAGTTCGCTTGTCATTTCCGTTTTGCTTACATGAACGAATTGAAACTTTTCAAGCTGTGTCTGACTGGAATTCCTAATTGCCTCGTGAAAACCGTTTAATTTTATCTCATTTCTTTTACGTTTTATGGCCAGTAAGGTATATTAAGAACGACCTGATTTAATAGCGTTAATAGTCTTGCCCTCGAAAAAAAATGAAGTTTGCTTGTCATTTCCGTTTTGCTTACATGAACGAGTTGAAACTTTTCAAGCTATGTCTCACTGCAATTCCGAATTGGCTCGTGAAAACCGTTTGATTTTATCTCATTTCGTTTACGTTTTATAGCCAGTAAGGTATATTAAGAACGACCTGATTTAATCGCGTTAATAGTCGTGTCCCCGAAAAACAGTATGAAGTTCGCTTGTCATTTCCGTTTTGCTTACATGAACGAATTGAAACTTTTCAAGCTGTGTCTGACTGGAATTCCTAATTGGCTCGTGAAAACCGTTTAATTTTTTCTCATTTCGTTTACGTTTTATAGCCAATAATGTATATTAAGAACGACCTGATTTAATCGCGTTAATAGTCTTGCCCTCGAAAAAAAAATGAAGTTCGCTTGTCATTTCCGTTTTGCTTACATGAACGAATTGAAACTTTTCAAGCTATGTCTCACTGCAATTCCGAATTGGCTCGTGAAAACCGTTTAATTTTATCTCATTTCGTTTACGTTTTATAGCCAATAAGGTATATTAAGAACGACCTGATTTAATCGCGTTAATCGTCTTGCACTCGAAAAAAATGAAGTTCGCTTGTCATTTCCGTTTTGCTTACATGAACGAATTGAAACTTTTTAAGCTATGTCTCACTGCAATTCCGAATTGGCTGGTGACAACCGTTTGATTTTATCTCATTTCGTTTACGTTTTATAGCCAATAAGGTATATTAAGAACGACCTGATTTAATCGCGTTAATAGTCTTGCCCTCGAAAAAAAAAGAAGTTCGCTTGTCATTTCCGTTTTGCTTACATGAACGAATTGAAACTTTTCAAGCTATGTCTCACTGCAATTCCGAATTGGCTCGTGAAAACCGTTTAATTTTATCTCATTTCGTTTACGTTTTATAGCCAGTAAGGTATATTAAGAACGACCTGATTTAATCGCGTTAATAGTCGTGTCCCCGAAAAACAGTATGAAGTTCGCTTGTCATTTCCGTTTTGCTTACATGAACGAATTGAAACTTTTCAAGCTGTGTCTGACTGGAATTCCTAATTGCCTCGTGAAAACCGTTTAATTTTATCTCATTTCTTTTACGTTTTATGGCCAGTAAGGTATATTAAGAACGACCTGATTTAATCGCGTTAATAGTCTTGCCCTCGAAAAAAAATGAAGTTTGCTTGTCATTTCCGTTTTGCTTATATGAACGAATTGAAACTTTTCAAGCTATGTCTCACTGCAATTCCGAATTGGCTCGTGAAAACCGTTTGATTTTATCTCATTTCGTTTACGTTTTATAGCCAGTAAGGTATATTAAGAACGACCTGATTTAATCGCGTTAATAGTCTTGCCCTCGAAAAAAAATGAAGTTCGCTTGTCATTTCCGTTTTGCTTACATGAACGAATTGAAACTTTTCAAGCTATGTCTGACTGCAATTCCGAATTGGCTCGTGAAAACCGTTTAATTTTATCTCATTTCGTTTACGTTTTATGGCCAATAAGGTATATTAAGAACGACCTGATTTAATCGCGTTAATAGTCTTGCCCTCGAAAAAAAATGAAATTCGTTTGTCATTTCCGTTTTGCTTACATGAACGAACTGTAACTTTTCAAGCTATGTCTCACTGCAATTCCGAATTGGCTCGTGAAAACCGTTTAATTTTATCTCATTTCGTTTACCTTTTATAGCCAATAAGGTATATTAAGAACGACCTGATTTAATCGCGTTAATAGTCTTGCACTCGAAAAAAAATGAAGTTCGCTTGTCATTTCCGTTTTGCTTACATGAACGAATTGAAACTTTTTAAGCTATGTCTAAATACAATTCCGAATTGGCTCGTGAAAACCGTTGAATTTTATCTCATTTCGTTTACGTTTTATAGCCAGTAAGGTATATTAAGAACGACCTGATTTAATCGCGTTAATAGTCGTGCCCCCGAAAAACAGTATGAAATTCGCTTGTCATTTCCGTTTTGCTTACATGAACGAATTGAAACTTTTCAAGCTATGTCTAAATACAATTCCGAATTGGCTCGTGCAAACCGTTTAATTTTATCTCATTTCGTTTACGTTTTATAGCCAATAAGGTATATTAAGAACGACCTGATTTAATCGCGTTAATAGTCTTGCACTCGAAAAAAAAATGAAGTTCGCTTGTCATTTCCGTTTTGCTTACATGAACGAACTGTAACTTTTCAAGCTATTTCAGACTGCAATTCCGAATTGGCTCGTGAAAACCGTTTAATTTTATCTCATTTCGTTTACGTTTTATAGCCGATAAGCTATATTAAGAACGACCTGATTTAATCGCGTTAATAGTCTTGCACTCGAAAAAAATGAAGTTCGCTTGTCATTTCCGTTTTGCTTACATGAACGAATTGAAACTTTTCAAGCTATGTCTCACTGCAATTCCGAATTGGTTCGTGAAAACCGTTTAATTTTATCTCATTTCGTTTACGTTTTATGGCCAGTAAGATATATTAAGAACGACCTGATTTAATCGCGTTAATAGTCTTGCACTCGAAAAAAATGAAATTCGCTTGTCATTTCCGTTTTGCTTACATGAACGAATTGAAACTTTTCAAGCTATGTCTCACTGCAATTCCGAATTGGTTCGTGAAAACCGTTTAATTTTATCTCATTTCGTTTACGTTTTATAGCCGATAAGGTATATTAAGAACGACCTGATTTAATCGCGTTAATAGTCTTGCACTCGAAAAAAAATGAAGTTCGCTTGTCATTTCCGTTTTGCTTACATGAACGAATTGAAACTTTTTAAGCTATGTCTAAATACAATTCCGAATTTGCTCGTGAAAACCGTTTAATTTTATTTCATTTCGTTTACGTTTTATAGCCAGTAAGGTATATTAAGAACGACCTGATTTAATCGCGTTAATAGTCGTGTCCCCGAAAAACAGTATGAAGTTCGCTTGTCATTTCCGTTTTGCTTACATGAACGAATTGAAACTTTTCAAGCTGTGTCTGACTGGAATTCCTAATTGGCTCGTGAAAACCGTTTAATTTTATCTCATTTCGTTTACGTTTTATGGCCAGTAAGGTATATTAAGAACGACCTGATTTAATCGCGTTAATAGTCTTGCCCTCGAAAAAAAATGAAGTTCGCTTGTCATTTCCGTTTTGCTTACATGAACGAATTGAAACTTTTCAAGCTATGTCTCACTGCAATTCCGAATTGGCTCGTGAAAACCGTTTAATTTTATCTCATTTCGTTTACGTTTTATAGCCAATAAGGTATATTAAGAACGACCTGATTTAATCGCGTTAATAGTCTTGCCCTCGAAAAAAAATGAAGTTCGCTTGTCATTTCCGTTTTGCTTACATGAACGAATTGAAACTTTTTAAGCTATGTCTAAATACAATTCCGAATTGGCTCGTGAAAACCGTTTAATTTTATCTCATTTCGTTTACGTTTTATAGCCAGTAAGGTATATTAAGAACGACCTGATTTAATCGCGTTAATAGTCGTGCCCCCGAAAAACAGTATGAAATTCGCTTGTCATTTCCGTTTTGCTTACATGAACGAATTGAAACTTTTCAAGCTATGTCTAAATGCAATTCCGAATTGGCTCGTGCAAACTGTTTAATTTTATCTCATTTCGTTTACGTTTTATAGCCAATAAGGTATATTAAGAACGACCTGATTTAATTGCGTTAATAGTCTTGCCCACGAAAAAAAAGAAGTTCGCTTGTCATTTCCGTTTTGCTTACATGAACAAATTGAAACTTTTCAAGCTATGTCTGACTGGAATTCCGAATTGGCTCGTGAAAACCGTTTAATTTTATCTCATTTCGTTTACGTTTTATAGCCAATAATGTATATTAAGAACGACCTGATTTAATCGCGTTAATAGTCTTGCCCTCGAAAAAAAAATGAAGTTCGCTTGTCATTTCCGTTTTGCTTACATAAACGAATTGAAACTTTTCAAGCTATGTCTCACTGCAATTCCGAATTGGCTCGTGAAAACCGTTTAATTTTATCTCATTTCGTTTACGTTTTATGGCCAGTAAGGTATATTAAGAACGACCTTATTTAATCGCGTTAATAGTCGTGCCCCCGAAAAACAGTATGAAATTCGCTTGTCATTTCCGTTTTGCTTACATGAACGAATTGAAACTTTTCAAGCTATGTCTAAATGCAATTCCGAATTGGCTCGTGAAAACCGTTTAATTTTATCTCATTTCGTTTACGTTTTATAGCCAATAAGGTATATTAAGAACGACCTGATTTAATTGCGTTAATAGTCTTGCCCACGAAAAAAAAAGAAGTTCGCTTGTCATTTCCGTTTTGCTTACATGAACGAATTGAAACTTTTCAAGCTATGTCTGACTGGAATTCCGAATTGGCTCGTGAAAACCGTTTAATTTTATCTCATTTCGTTTACGTTTTATAGCCAATAAGGTATATTAAGAACGACCTGATTTAATCGCGTTAATAGTCTTGCCCTCGAAAAAAAAAAGAAGTTCGCTTGTCATTTCCGTTTTGCTTACATGAACGAATTGAAACTTTTCAAGCTATGTCTCACTGCAATTCCGAATTGGTTCGTGAAAACCGTTTAATTTTATCTCATTTCGTTTACGTTTTATAGCCAGTAAGGTATATTAAGAACGACCTGATTTAATCGCGTTAATAGTCGTGTCCCCGAAAAACAGCATGAAGTTCGCTTGTCATTTCCGTTTTGCTTACATGAACGAATTGAAACTTTTCAAGCTGTGTCTGACTGGAATTCCTAATTGCCTCGTGAAAACCGTTTAATTTTATCTCATTTCTTTTACGTTTTATGGCCAGTAAGGTATATTAAGAACGACCTGATTTAATAGCGTTAATAGTCTTGCCCTCGAAAAAAAATGAAGTTTGCTTGTCATTTCCGTTTTGCTTACATGAACGAGTTGAAACTTTTCAAGCTATGTCTCACTGCAATTCCGAATTGGCTCGTGAAAACCGTTTGATTTTATCTCATTTCGTTTACGTTTTATAGCCAGTAAGGTATATTAAGAACGACCTGATTTAATCGCGTTAATAGTCGTGTCCCCGAAAAACAGTATGAAGTTCGCTTGTCATTTCCGTTTTGCTTACATGAACGAATTGAAACTTTTCAAGCTGTGTCTGACTGGAATTCCTAATTGGCTCGTGAAAACCGTTTAATTTTTTCTCATTTCGTTTACGTTTTATAGCCAATAATGTATATTAAGAACGACCTGATTTAATCGCGTTAATAGTCTTGCCCTCGAAAAAAAAATGAAGTTCGCTTGTCATTTCCGTTTTGCTTACATGAACGAATTGAAACTTTTCAAGCTATGTCTCACTGCAATTCCGAATTGGCTCGTGAAAACCGTTTAATTTTATCTCATTTCGTTTACGTTTTATAGCCAATAAGGTATATTAAGAACGACCTGATTTAATCGCGTTAATAGTCTTGCACTCGAAAAAAATGAAGTTCGCTTGTCATTTCCGTTTTGCTTACATGAACGAATTGAAACTTTTTAAGCTATGTCTCACTGCAATTCCGAATTGGCTCGTGACAACCGTTTAATTTTATCTCATTTCGTTTACGTTTTATAGCCAATAAGGTATATTAAGAACGACCTGATTTAATTGCGTTAATGGTCCGTCCCTCGAAAAAAAATGAAGTTCGCTTGTCATTTCCGTTTTGCTTACATGAACGAATTGAAACTTTTCAAGCTATGTCTCACTGCAATTCCGAATTGGCTCGTGAAAACCGTTTAATTTTATCTCATTTCGTTTACGTTTTATGGCCAGTAAGGTATATTAAGAACGACCTGATTTAATCGCGTTAATAGTCTTGCACTCGAAAAAAATGAAGTTCGCTTGTCATTTCCGTTTTGCTTACATGAACGAATTGAAACTTTTCAAGCTATTTTTGACTGCAATTCCGAATTGGCTCGTGAAAACCGTTTAATTTTATCTCATTTCGTTTACGTTTTATGGCCAGTAAGGTATAGTAAGAACGACCTGATTTAATCGCGTTAATAGTCTTGCACTCGAAAAAAAATGAAGTTCGCTTGTCATTTCCGTTTTGCTTACATGAACGAATTGAAACTTTTTAAGCTATGTCTCACTGCAATTCCGAATTGGCTCGTGAAAACCGTTTAATTTTATCTCATTTCGTTTAAGTTTTATAGCCAATAAGGTATATTAAGAACGACCTGATTTGATCGCGTTAATAGTCTTGCCCTCGAAAAAAAATGAAGTTCGCTTGTCATTTCCGTTTTGCTTACATGAACGAATTGAAACTTTTCAAGCTATGTCTCACTGCAATTCCGAATTGGCTCGTGAAAACCGTTTAATTTTATCTCATTTCGTTTACGTTTTATAGCCAATAAGGTATATTAAGAACGACCTGATTTAATCGCGTTAATAGTCTTGCACTCGAAAAAAATGAAGTTCGCTTGTCATTTCCGTTTTGCTTACATGAACGAATTGAAACTTTTCAAGCTATTTTTGACTGGAATTCCGAATTGGCTCGTGAAAACCGTTTAATTTTATCTCATTTCGTTTAAGTTTTATAGCCAATAAGGTATATTAAGAACGACCTGATTTGATCGCGTTAATAGTCTTGCACTCGAAAAAAATGAAGTTCGCTTGTCATTTCCGTTTTGCTTACATGAACGAATTGAAACTTTTCAAGCTATGTCTCACTGCAATTCCGAATTGGCTCGTGAAAACCGTTTAATTTTATCTCATTTCGTTTACGTTTTATGGCCAGTAAGGTATATTAAGAACGACCTGATTTAATCGCGTTAATAGTCTTGCCCTCGAAAAAAATGAAGTTCGCTTGTCATTTCCGTTTTGCTTACATGAACGAATTGAAACTTTTCAAGCTATTTTTGACTGCAATTCCGAATTGGCTCGTGAAAACCGTTTAATTTTATCTCATTTCGTTTACGTTTTATGGCCAGTAAGGTATAGTAAGAACGACCTGATTTAATCGCGTTAATAGTCTTGCACTCGAAAAAAAAATGAAGTTCGCTTGTCATTTCCGTTTTGCTTACATGAACGAATTGAAACTTTTTAAGCTATGTCTCACTGTAATTCCGAATTGGCTCGTGAAAACCGTTTAATTTTATCTCATTTCGTTTACGTTTTATAGCCAATAAGGTATATTAAGAACGACCTGATTTAATTGCGTTAATAGTCCTGCCCTCGAAAAAAAATGAAGTTCGCTTGTCATTTCCGTTTTGCTTACATTAACGAATTGAAACTTTTCAAGCTATGTCTCACTGCAATTCCGAATTGGTTCGTGAAAACCGTTTAATTTTATCTCATTTCGTTTACGTTTTATAGCCGATAAGGTATATTAAGAACGACCTGATTTAATCGCGTTAATAGTCTTGCACTCGAAAAAAAATGAAGTTCGCTTGTCATTTCCGTTTTGCTTACATGAACGAATTGAAACTTTTTAAGCTATGTCTAAATACAATTCCGAATTGGCTTGTGAAAACCGTTTAATTTTATCTCATTTCGTTTACGTTTTATAGCCAGTAAGGTATATTAAGAACGACCTGATTTAATCGCGTTAATAGTCTTGCCCTCGAAAAAAAATGAAGTTCGCTTGTCATTTCCGTTTTGCTTACATGAACGAATTGAAACTTTTTAAGCTATGTCTAAATACAATTCCGAATTGGCTTGTGAAAACCGTTTAATTTTATCTCATTTCGTTTACGTTTTATAGCCAGTAAGGTATATTAAGAACGACCTGATTTAATCGCGTTAATAGTCGTGTCCCCGAAAAACAGTATGAAGTTCGCTTGTCATTTCCGTTTTGCTTACATGAACGAATTGAAACTTTTCAAGCTATGTCTGACTGGAATTCCTAATTGGCTCGTGAAAACCGTTTAATTTTTTCTCATTTCGTTTACGTTTTATGGCCAGTAAGGTATATTAAGAACGACCTGATTTAATCGCGTTAATAGTCTTGCACTCGAAAAAAAATGAAGTTCGCTTGTCATTTCCGTTTTGCTTACATGAACGAATTGAAACTTTTCAAGCTGTGTCTGACTGGAATTCCTAATTGGCTCGTGAAAACCGTTTAATTTTTTCTCATTTCGTTTACGTTTTATGGCCAATAAGGTATATTAAGAACGACCAGATTTAATCGCGTTAATAGTCTTGCACTCGAAAAAAAAATGAAGTTCGCTTGTCATTTCCGTTTTGCTTACATGAACGAATTGAAACTTTTCAAGCTATGTCTCACTGCAATTCCGAATTGGCTCGTGAAAACCGTTTAATTTTATCTCATTTCGTTTAAGTTTTATAGCCAATAAGGTATATTAAGAACGACCTGATTTAATCGCGTTAATAGTCTTGCACTCGAAAAAAAATGAAGTTCGCTTGTCATTTCCGTTTTGCTTACATGAACGAATTGAAACTTATCAAGCTATGTCTCACTGCAATTCCGAATTGGCTCGTGAAAACCGTTTAATTTTATCTCATTTCGTTTACGTTTTATAGCCAATAAGGTATATTAAGAACGACCTGATTTAATCGCGTTAATAGTCTTGCACTCGAAAAAAATGAAGTTCGCTTGTCATTTCCGTTTTGCTTACATGAACGAATTGAAACTTTTTAAGCTATGTCTAAATGCAATTCCGAATTGGCTGGTGACAACCGTTTAATTTTATCTCATTTCGTTTACGTTTTATAGCCAATAAGGTATATTAAGAACGACCTGATTTAATTGCGTTAATGGTCCGTCCCTCGAAAAAAAATGAAGTTCGCTTGTCATTTCCGTTTTGCTTACATGAACGAATTGAAACTTTTCAAGCTATGTCTCACTGCAATTCCGAATTGGCTCGTGAAAACCGTTTAATTTTATCTCATTTCGTTTACGTTTTATAGCCAATAAGGTATATTAAGAACGACCTGATTTAATCGCGTTAATAGTCTTGCACTCGAAAAAAAATGAAGTTCGCTTGTCATTTCCGTTTTGTTTACATGAACAAATTGAAACTTTTCAAGCTATGTCTCACTGCAATTCCGAATTGGTTCGGTAAAACCGTTTAATTTTATCTCATTTCGTTTACGTTTTATAGCCGATAAGGTATATTAAGAACGACCTGATTTAATTGCGTTAATGGTCCGTCCCTCGAAAAAAAATGAAGTTCGCTTGTCATTTCCGTTTTGCTTACATGAACGAATTGAAACTTTTCAAGCTATGTCTCACTGCAATTCCGAATTGGCTCGTGAAAACCGTTTAATTTTATCTCATTTCGTTTACGTTTTATAGCCAATAAGGTATATTAAGAACGACCTGATTTAATCGCGTTAATAGTCTTGCACTCGAAAAAAAATGAAGTTCGCTTGTCATTTCCGTTTTGCTTACATGAACGAATTGAAACTTTTCAAGCTATGTCTCACTGCAATTCCGAATTGGCTCGTGAAAACCGTTTAATTTTATCTCATTTCATTTACGTTTTATAGCCAATAAGGTATATTAAGAACGACCTGATTTAATCGCGTTAATAGTCTTGCACTCGAAAAAAAATGAAGTTCGCTTGTCATTTCCGTTTTGCTTACATGAACAAATTGAAACTTTTCAAGCTATGTCTCACTGCAATTCCGAATTGGTTCGGTAAAACCGTTTAATTTTATCTCATTTCGTTTACGTTTTATAGCCAATAAGGTATATTAAGAACGACCTGATTTAATCGCGTTAATAGTCTTGCACTCGAAAAAAAATGAAGTTCGCTTGTCATTTCCGTTTTGTTTACATGAACAAATTGAAACTTTTCAAGCTATGTCTCACTGCAATTCCGAATTGGTTCGGTAAAACCGTTTAATTTTATCTCATTTCGTTTACGTTTTATAGCCGATAAGGTATATTAAGAACGACCTGATTTAATTGCGTTAATGGTCCGTCCCTCGAAAAAAAATGAAGTTCGCTTGTCATTTCCGTTTTGCTTACATGAACGAATTGAAACTTTTCAAGCTATGTCTGACTGGAATTCCGAATTGGCTCGTGAAAACCGTTTAATTTTATCTCATTTCGTTTACGTTTTATAGCCAATAAGGTATATTAAGAACGACCTGATTTAATCGCGTTAATAGTCTTGCACTCGAAAAAAAATGAAGTTCGCTTGTCATTTCCGTTTTGCTTACATGAACGAATTGAAACTTTTCAAGCTATGTCTCACTGCAATTCCGAATTGGCTCGTGAAAACCGTTTAATTTTATCTCATTTCGTTTACGTTTTATAGCCAATAAGGTATATTAAGAACGACCTGATTTAATCGCGTTAATAGTCTTGCACTCGAAAAAAAATGAAGTTCGCTTGTCATTTCCGTTTTGCTTACATGAACAAATTGAAACTTTTCAAGCTATGTCTCACTGCAATTCCGAATTGGTTCGGTAAAACCGTTTAATTTTATCTCATTTCGTTTACGTTTTATAGCCGATAAGGTATATTAAGAACGACCTGATTTAATCGCGTTAATAGTCTTGCACTCGAAAAAAAATGAAGTTCGCTTGTCATTTCCGTTTTGCTTACATGAACGAATTGAAACTTTTTAAGCTATGTCTCACTGCAATTCCGAATTGGTTCGTGAAAACCGTTTAATTTTATCTCATTTCGTTTACGTTTTATAGCCAGTAAGGTATATTAAGAACGACCTGATTTAATCGCGTTAATAGTCGTGTCCCCGAAAAACAGTATGAAGTTCGCTTGTCATTTCCGTTTTGCTTACATGAACAAATTGAAACTTTTCAAGCTGTGTCTGACTGGAATTCCTAATTGGCTCGTGAAAACTTTTTAATTTTATCTCATTTCGTTTACGTTTTATGGCCAGTGAGGTATATTAAGAACGACCTGATTTAATCGCGTTAATAGTCTTGCCCTCGAAAAAAAATGAAGTTCGCTTGTCATTTCCGTTTTGCTTACATGAACGAATTGAAACTTTTCAAGCTATGTCTGACTGGAATTCCGAATTGGCTCGTGAAAACCGTTTAATTTTGTCTCATTTCGTTTACGTTTTATAGCCAATAAGGTATATTAAGAACGACCTGATTTAATCGCGTTAATAGTCTTGCACTCGAAAAAAAATGAAGTTCGCTTGTCATTTCCGTTTTGCTTACATTAACGAATTGAAACTTTTCAAGCTATGTCTGACTGCAATTCCGAATTGGTTCGTGTAAACCGTTTAATTTTATCTCATTTCGTTTACGTTTTATAGCCAATAAGGTATATTAAGAACGACCTGATTTAATCGCGTTAATAGTCTTGCCCTCGAAAAAAAATGAAGTTCGCTTGTCATTTCCGTTTTGCTTACATGAACGAATTGAAACTTTTCAAGCTATGTCTCACTGCAATTCCGAATTGGTTCGTGAAAACCGTTTAATTTTATCTCATTTCGTTTACGTTTTATAGCCAGTAAGGTATATTAAGAACGACCTGATTTAATCGCGTTAATAGTCGTGTCCCCGAAAAACAGTATGAAGTTCGCTTGTCATTTCCGTTTTGCTTACATGAACGAATTGAAACTTTTCAAGCTGTGTCTGACTGGAATTCCTAATTGGCTCGTGAAAACCGTTTAATTTTATCTCATTTCGTTTACGTTTTATAGCCAATAAGGTATATTAAGAACGACCTGATTTAATCGCGTTAATAGTCTTGCACTCGAAAAAAAATGAAGTTCGCTTGTCATTTCCGTTTTGCTTACATTAACGAATTGAAACTTTTCAAGCTATGTCTGACTGCAATTCCGAATTGGTTCGTGAAAACCGTTTAATTTTATTTGCATAAGTCATTGGATTATTTTCTTTGTCCCCCCCACACACACACACTTTTGTACGGTATTTTCAAGATTATCCACTAGAGCAGGGGTTTCCAAACTTTTTGGACAATGGACCCCTATATGTCAAAATGTTTTTTCGCGGACCCCAATCTTATGTCGCATCAATTTTCCGCCTAACCAGCGATAAATGTTAATACAAATAAAAATAAGTAACACTGAATCATGTTTATTAATCGAAATGACAACATCAATGGGATGGATGTGATTGCTTCTTACTGCATAACTTGTCAATTCTTGGAGTAATTTGTGACAAGCAAACTCGTAATTCAGAGTCTATGATAAGTCTGGACCGGTATTTTGTCTTCATATTTGTAAGAGCTGAAAATGCTGTCTCACACATGTAGGTAGTGGCAAAAGGTAATAACATTTGGGTAGCCTTTTGTGAGAGCAGTGGATATTCGTTCGCAACACTTAACCAGAAAGATGCAAGAGGTTATTGATTGAAACTAATCATTAAAGTTCGGTCAGATGACAATTCAGCCAATTCTTCTTCTTTGCGTCCTGACAGACAACAAAGGGGTTTAAAATCCAGTCAAAATTCTCATATGTCTCTTTTAAAAAGTACTTCGTAAAATGTACAGAAAGCAATTCCAAATGTTGTTGAATGTCAGAGAAAATCAAATCTGTATTTATTAAAGGTTTGTTGGCAATGTAGTCACACAGAACAGGAAACATATCCACAACATTTTCATTTATTCTCATTTTCCATATATTGAGTTTCTTTGTGAATGCTGTTATTTTGTTTTGACTGTGTAAAATGTTCGCATCTCTTCCCTGAAGTGACAAGTTCAGTTGATTGAGAAGGTTAAAAATATCTGCCAGATATGCAAGTTTTCCAAGCCAAATTTCATCGGCTACTAGTGAAGCTAAGTCCGCATTGTGCGCTCGCAAAAAAATTAAAACCTCCTCTCGGAGTTCAAACAGGCGTTCTACAATTTTTCCTCGCGACAGCCATCTAACTTCCGTATGGAGCAAAAGGCTTGAATGTTCTGAGCCTAGTTCATCGCAAAGTTTCGAAAACATTCGGGACTGCAGTGGGCGAGCTTTGATAGAGTTGATAACTTTGACACATAAAGATAAGACATCAGACAAAGATTTTCCTAAATGTTTCGCAACAAGCGCTTCGCGATGAATCATGCAGTGCGTTTGTATAATGTTCGGTACTTTTTCCCTGATACGAGCTACAGCCCCGGAGTGCTTGCCGGTCATTGAAGCTGCACCATCGGTACATATAGCCACACATCGTTCCCACGACAGTTCTGATTGTGAAAAGAAATCACAAAGTACGTTGAAAACGTCTAAACCGGTTGTTCTGCATTGCATTTGATGACAAAACATGAAATCTTCTATCATTTCATCTCCCCATGAATATCGAACATAAACCAAGAGATGTGCTTGGTTGGCAATGTCCGTACTTTCATCCAATTGGATTGCAAAATTAGTTTGATTCAGTCTCTCAAGCAGCTGTGTTTTTATGTCATTCGAAAGTTCATCGATTCTTCTTGAAATCGTGTTGTTCGACAATGGAATTTCTTTAAGCTTGGCTGCACATTTGCCGTCCAAAACTACTTCACACATGTCAATTGCTGCTGGAAGAATTAAATTTTCCGCAATTGTGTGAGCTTTCTTGGCTCGAGCCACCCTTAGCGCCACTAAATAAGATGCTTTCATTAATTTTTCGTTCGACACCAAAGATTGTCTAAAAGTTTTTTTTTGCTTTAAATATTCTTTCTTCTTTCTGTCAAAAAAAGCCTGTGGCTTTCCAGCTAGATCAGGATGTTGAGCCATCAAATGCCGCTTTAACTTGGCTGGTTTCATACATTCATTCGACAATGTTTTGTAGCATATTAAACACTGAGGGTTAGTAACATCTGAAGGACATTCAATAAACCCGAGCTTAAGATACTCCTCATCATATGTTCGAACCTTTTGTCTCTTCGTCTTCCGGGATGAAACATCCTGAGATTGCTGGGCTTCACATTCTGAATCATTCGACTTATCCTTTCGCTTCAAAAATTTATCCATAAGATTTGAACTATAACACTAAAATTTAAAAACAGAAAAAAAATATCCATGTCAGTCAGGATATTAGAAAAATCGCAGAGGTGGCACTGCAGCTGACTACCGGTACATGTTTGTCAAATTTATTCCAGCACAAATTTTTGCAACAGGCTATCGCTTAGCCTCAATTGTTGTAGGCCTACTGACTTTGTAGACTACCGGAGAAAAAGCTGCGCAGAAACATATTTGAAAAAAATGTTGTCAGCTGCAGTGCTACCTTTGCTATTCTACTAAAAGTTAACACAAATGAATTATCTGATAACTTCGATTCGTTACTATTCTATCGTCCCTTCGCTACTGCTACTCTTATACCTAAACCAAAGTATATATAAAACACAAGTAGTCCAACCCATTGTTACGCGATACAGCCGCATGGACGCCATTTTGTGTCCAAATTAATACAGCAGGTATAGGGAAAAACACATAAATTGTCTGATTTTTACAAACTGGTGGGATTTAACGCGAGTTTGATAGGCAAAATTGAATAAAACTTTTGGGTTCTAACATTTGAGCGTGATAATGCACGCTGAACGCAAATATTTAAAGTTTACATGAAAATTAAGCGGCCAAATTTACATGAAAAACAGCAATTTAGCTTTCAATATTGCGTTGAAATGTTAGAACCCGAAATTTTCATTCAATTTGGCGAATCAAATTCGCGTCTATGCTCTCCAGTTTGTAAAAATCAGACAATTTATGTGTTATTTTTCTCCACCCACAGTATCATTTTGGACACAATCTGGCTCCAAGGTTCTATTGCGTAACAATAGGTTGGACAACTTGTGTTTTATATAGACTTTGACCTAAACATCGTCCCTTCGCATTGAGTTATTTCTATGTTTTTATGTATTATTTTGAATTATTAAGCTAGGTCTAAGGCCAATTCGAACAAAAATTGAAACTTCAGAACTTCATAACCTTACCACCTATGGGGTTATCTATTTTAATGCTCGGACTACATAGACCTACAGGTAGATAACCGAAAAACAGTTTAGCCTTGTAGCTATATGGCAAACCTTCCCGACTGCTATACACCGTACTTTTAATTGTTGCATCATAGACGCCGAATGCAATTTTTAGGTAGAGCAACTACCAAGACGTACTAATTCATTTCAAATATTTAAGATTGACACGGCCTAACATTCATTAAATAATTCATTTTAGTTACGAATCACGGAAACATTCATCTGCGACAATGGAAGTACGGTACCATACAATGTCAAGCCTGTTTTCGCCATTTTGTCATATCGTCAGGGACCCCCTGTGCAGTCTTTGCGGACCCCCAGGGGTCCGCGGACCCCACTTTGGGAAACCCTGCACTAGAGCATTGATGGTTTAATGTGTCGGGTATGCAATTTTTTTACAGCAAGTGTTTTGTGTTATGGCAAAGTTCGGAAACCCCTGGTTTTTGCACCTTTTTCTTCACTGTAGGTTTTTAAAGCTGTTTAATTGAAGCCGGTCATAGAAAATACTTTACAAATTTACACTCTTTAAGCCATGTGTGCGTATAGTGGGATTGTGTCTTTCCGTTTTTGATTTTGGGTGTAATGTGTTGGTCTCAGAAGGTAACATAAGATAAGACATGTTACATTTAAATTCAAGCTGTTATTTTTATGTTTTAATTCAAACAGGCTAACTTATGTAGATATAAATCCCTATGTTTTTGCACCAATTGTTTAAGTTGTTTCTACTTTGTATTTGTAGTCTAATTGCTGTATATGTTCATTAGTGTGTCCCTTGATTTCACAAACCTTCCTGCTTAAAAACATTTGACATTGCATCGCCTCAGACAGTAAGGTTGCTGAAATAGTTTTAATAGAAGATGTGTTTTGTAGAAGGCATGGTTCCAGTAAATGAAATGTCCTATTTTAGTGGATCCTATTATGTATGCTTTCGCTTGTGTTCAAAATCTGGTGCATGTTTTTGGCGTAAATAAAGTTTTCTTTTAGATCCTTCCGTGTTGTTTTGCATTGGGTAAAATATCTCTTTATTATGTTTGTGCTGTTACTTGATAAGGCAGACAGAGATTTATTTAAACATAGAATAAAAGGAATCCATAAAATCACATGTAAACGTTGAGATTTGTCAAAAAATGTTTGTTGACAAGCTTTTTGTGGAAATTTGGTCACGCACTAACGATCATGTCATGAAAAGTGATACCATAAAAAAATACTTTGTTATCAATTGCGGCATGAATTTGGGGAAAAAATTGCACTTTTGGAGTTAAAATAAAATTTGGTGTTTTAATTTACCGCAGTTGTTTTGAAAAATGTATTAGTAATGTTTTCTGAATCTAATTAACGTGACGCAATAATTCATGAGTTTGCCAAATATGATTTCAGTGGTTAGTTATGACGTAACATTTTTCAGAAGTTTCCAGTGCCGAAATTCAGCTATTGCTGGCTATCTCCGGTTTTGTTTTGCGCCAATGAATGGGCAATAAATTCTTTTTCATAAAAATTTGACCGCGTGATGACCTTTTGCCAAATGCAAACTCAAATAAAGAAGTAACGTTTCATTGGTCCAAGAACGATAGTAAATTGTGTTTTTTTGCTGCACAAGTGATTTACAAGTTAAACTTTTACGCCTTGATGGAATTGCAAGTTCGGAAGTTCGTTAATGTGCATTTATTTCCGAAAATTATTGATCGCGAAACATATTTAGCTTTTTTGTTTCGGTTTCAAATGACGGCAGAGTCAGGATTTGGAAAATCGATGACCAAACATGTGTACGAACCTTATATATTGTGGCTGTTTGTAGGATATATGTATTGAACGATCAATAAGAACATTATATATTGTGGCTGTTTGTAGGATATATGTATTGAACGAGCAATAAGTTAGTTATTGAATATTTGTAGGTTCTGAAACACACAATTCTATTGGAAAGTATGGAGAAACACTCCACGGACACTAAAACATCGGTTGAAGCACGTTGCATTTCTGTTCATAATGACGGCAAACACATGCGGTTGGGGACAGGGGTGGGAGTATCCAGTAGTATGTATTCAACATACTTCCCAATTCAATTTGTAGTCATCTTTATGTCTGGGCACATTGTGGAATTCTGCACCCAATTTAACACTCTTTATCATAAATATGCATCAGTAATTTCATCGCTGGTTTCTAGGCTGCACCTATTTTAGCTTGTTTTTCCAAGCCACAGTAAATTTGGAATTTGGTTTTAAGTTGTTATTTTGGATTTGTTTTTTGTAATCCTTAAGACTAAATAGTTTTGCGTTTTTTATGACAACCAATCATTTTAGTGTGTACGACCTTATGACGTTTAAGAGGATATCATTTATTTCGTCACCTGACGGGGATATAGTAAGCATGGATTATTCTCACCGTGGTTCGATGCTTGCAAGCACGAGTAGAGATCGATGTGTTCACATGTTTACTGATGATTATATTCTGTCCAACACGATAGCTGATCATTCTGCTGCCGTCACTGCTGTGAAGTTTGCGAACCGAGATTATGAGGTAAACTGTCATGTAGGGAAGTTGAAACTAGTATAACTAGGTATTTTAGAATAGTTGTTTCGATTCTAGAATATCTAATCCAAGTCTTATATATTTTTTATTGTAATTTGGACAACAATGTTTCCCGAGGTAAACTGTCACTGGTGTGGCTAATTCGACCCGTTGACACAAAATGTAAATTCAATGCACTAAGTATCATTTACACGAACTACAATAAACTGCAGTAAAACGCTGAAATTTGAATGATACAAGTTAACAAGGGTAAATTTGGCAAATGTAACACGCACGTTTAGGTGATTTGCCTTTGTTTGAACCAAATGTGTAACATTTAAAAATCTGACTTTTTTCCGAACCTTTCTTTGTACATTGCTTTTTACTTTGCCTAAGCTTTTTTAATTATATATATATATATATCAGTCACAGTGAAAGTGTCCAGTTTTCAGCTGCATTTGTTTTTGTACCACTTTTGTGATTTTTGTGTTTTATTCTCATTATGTTGTTTAACAGAGAGCATAGTTGTTTAATCTTTATGCTGACAATTCTCGGTCTAAATCAGATTTATAATTACAGTTTTGACTAATGAGCTGTGGAACAGACAAGTCTCTCTACTACTACAACTGACATCAGTTGAGAACAACATTGCATTGAGAAACACTCGATGGCTGACATGGCCATTGTTGAGTAAGCAAATCCACAAAATTTTAAACCCAGCCATTCTAACTGTGGATTTTATTCATCGATGATTCAGTGCTAGTTGCGTGCAGCTGCAATTTAACCGAATATGACATCTTTGGTGCAAAATGCTTGTTGCAAGCTCGTGTGTTGATAAAAACATCTATGTCCTCCCGTACACCACAGGTCAGTGTTGGTTTGCATTTGATGAGAAAATTGAAAAGCAATTTGCAGTTATACAATATTAATAAGTATTTCCACTTAATTCAATCAAACATGTTTTATTCATGTCAAATGACTAAATGTATGTCTAGCAAATTTACTCATGTTGGGAATTTCACAATACTGGCCTTTTACAAGTTTGCATTTTTTCTGCATCAGTTTTTAAATTGCTTTAATGTATTTGCAACTGTTTTTCCAATTAACATTTTTAACAAGAATCTTTTGTTTGTCTCGCAGGAGATTGTGTTTGCATGATCAGCCGGCATTCAGAGGTAGCGGTTGCTCTCACTTCCGACCACAACTCTCACTTAATCTCCGCATCTGCCGACAGTTGCATATTTGGGCGGACATTTAGCCATCGGGTGACAGAAGAGCTCAAACAAACCCAGAAAGGTGCCACCTCCATGCCTGGAAGTCCAGATTTGAATAAAACCTCGTATTTTGCTACAAACAACTAGTTTACAGTAGAAATAATCGATGATTCGACGCATCCTAGTAATGTTGACATCCCGTTCAGTGATGAGTTTGACGACCCTTCAACTTTGACATTTCACAACAATCCGGGTAATGTCCCTTGCTGCGATTTCCAAATGATTTGTCCGTTAGTTGAGGTGTTTGCAAAGTTGCTTTGGTAATTATCCCAGAAAATATCCTGCATTAGGAAAGACATTATTTATGTTTTCCGAAATGATTTTATTTTATCACATATTTAAACTTATAATCTTTTTTTGTATCTTGATTTTTGTTCCTTGATTTAAACAGAATGACCACTGTTTTGGCTGGTTTGATATGTTACTATTATCATATTTATTGACATTCAGAATACACTTTTTTTATTTTATTATGATTCCTTTATTGTTTTTCTTATTACACACATCAGTACAAACTTCATTATGCAAATTTAATTTGCAAAGAAGTGTCAACATTTTTATGCATTTTTCTGGTTTGTATTTATTTTGTTTGGCTTTTTAAGAACTTACAATTGCTTTTTCAGATGCTGAGCAACAAAATACTGATGAGTCATTGTTGTCAAAGTGAGTGACTAAGCAGTTGTCCAACGATGAGTCAGGGTTATTAAGCAACAAACCTTTACCTGAACTGGGGAAATGGGAGATAAATTACACAAAGAAAAGGTGGGATGTTGGGATTTAACTTTACAAATATGTGACAGACTAAAAACTTTGACAAGTCTGAAGTCGTCCACTGTTTTATTTAGACATATATATTTCACCTAAGTAATAGGCAGTGTAGTTTCTGAAAACAACTAAGTCACATTGCTAAGCTTTTTATGTTTGGCCTGGAAACCAATTTTCTTAGGCAAGTGTAGGCTGACCCTTGGGGCTAAATATTTTTGACCAGTATATGCTTGGCAAAGCCACATATACATTTTAAACTTTGATTTCATTTCTAAATGCCTTTTTGTATTCTTATTTCAGGCTTGCACAGTAGCAGAAGGACACATACATACCAACATTTGAGTCATAGCTTGGATTTACTGATGGATTATTTTCTTTGTCCCCCCCCCCACACACACACACACTTTTATACGATATTTTCAAGATTATCCACCAGAGCATTGATAGTTTAATGTGTCGGGTATGGAATTTTTTACAGCAAGTGTTGTGTGTTATGGCAAAGTACGGAAACACCTGGTTTTTGAACCTTTTTCTTCACTGTAGGTTTTTAAAGCTGTTTAATTGAAGCCGGTCATAGAATATACTTTACAAATTTACACTCTTTAAGCCATGTGTGTGTATAGTGGGATTGTGTCTTTCCGTTTTTGATTTTGGGTGTAATGTGTTGGTCTCAGAAGGTAACATAAGATAAGACATGTTACATTTAAATTGAAGCTGTTATTTTTATGTTTTGATTCAAACAGGCTAACTTATGTAGATGTAAACCCCTATGTTTTCTGCACCAATTGTTTAAGTTGTTTCTACTTTGTATTTGCAGCTTAATTGCTGTATATGTTCATTAGTGTGTCCCTTGATTTCACAAACCTTCCTGCTTGAAAACATTTGACATTGCATCGCCTCAGACAGTAAGGTTGCTGAAATAGTTTTAATAGAAGATGTGTTTTGTAGAAGGCATGGTTCCAGTAAATGAAATGTCTTATTTTAGTGGATCCTATTATGTATGCTTTCGCTTGTGTTCAAAATCTGGTGCATGTTTTTGGCGTAAATAAAGTTTTCTTTTAGATCCGTCCTTGTTGTTTTGCATTTTGTAAAATATCTCTTTATTATGTTTGTGTTGTTACTTGATAAGGCAGACAGAGATTTATTTAAACATAGAATAAAAGGAATCCATAAAATCACATGTAAACGTTGAGATTTGTCAAAAAATGTTTGTTGACAAGCTTTTTGTGGAAATTTGGTCACGCACTAACGACCATGTCATGAAAAGTGATACCATAAAAAAATACTTTGTTATCAATTGCGGCATGAATTTGGGGAAAAAATTGCACTTTTGGAGTTATAATAAAATTTGGTGTTTTAATTTACCGCAGTTGTTTAAAAAATTTATTAGTAATGTTTTCTGAATCTAATTAACGTGACGCAATAATTCATGAGTTTGCCAAATATGATTTCAGTGGTTAGTTATGACGTAACATTTTTTCAGAAGTTTCCAGTGCCGAAATTCAGCTATTGCTGGCTATGTCCGGTTTTGTTTTGCGCCAATGAATGGGCAATAAATTCTTTTTCATAAAAATTTGACCGCGTGATGACCTTTTGCCAAATGCAAACTCAAATAAAGAAGTAACGTTTCATTGGTCCAAGAACGATAGTAGGTTGCGTTTTTTTGCTGCACAAGTGATTTACAAGTTAAACATTTACGCCATAATGGAATTGCAAGTTCAGAAGTTCGTTAATGTGCATTTATTTCCGAAAATTATTGAGCGCGAAACATATTTATTGAACAGCTGTGAAAATAAACATTGCGTCATCAGCGATCAGCCGTTTGTAAACAGACGTGGCGAAAAATTTTCATCTTTAAAGTTGAGACTGTTTTTGGTCGTTTTGTCGCAAAATTATGAAGATTAAAGACAAAATCGTGCTTTTGCTTTTGCTGCCTGATAAGAAGTCGTATTTTGGTAAAAGTTAGTTTCAAAATTTTTACATGTTTAATAAGAAAAATAACGGCCCAAGTAGACATAAAAAGCAACTTGCCTCAATATCACTGATGAGGGCATGAGCATTTGCAGAAGCAGTTATAAAATAATAAACCATGTTGCATTTACATCTATTTGAGCTTTTATTTTATGACTAAATTTATGAACAGATCCATGCATATTGTTTAATATATTTTTACATTAATTATTTTGAACTTACAATTGGATTTTTGCAGAGGTTATGAAGTGCTTGCGATGTCAGTAGATGTCTACAACATGTGGCTGCATCTTGTATTTTCTGATCACTCACTTGTTATAACTGATGTGATGGATTTTGAAAAACCAAATGTCACTTCAGTTTCCAGGTTTCACAGCTCGTGTGTCTAGGAAATCAAGGTTTGTCTTTGTAACATACATATATTGAAGTTACATCACTAAAAAAATTGTATTTCATCACAAAAGACAATTGTAAACAATAAATGTTATTAATCGGGACACACTGCTCTTCGACATCCAAAATACTGAAAAACAGTGACTGATCATTTTTTAGTGATTTATTTTTTTAAATGTTAAATGTGCTCAAAAAAAGCATCGTCAGTTTCTGTACCCCTCACATCCATGGAGATCATAACATAATTCATAACAAAAAGTATATAAGCTTATGTCAATAGACATACTATAACTATTCAAATATCATCAGTAGTGGCTGAAAATGAATGAAATGTTGTAACGTCAGCTGCTGTAATCATGTCTCGTCAGTGTAAATTGTCTGCTCCACACTAATTATAACAGTGGAATTATAAATGTAAACCAAATTCAGAAAAGTCTTTCTGATTTAATTTATTTAGTCAAATTCTTGTTTTGTTTTTGTCACTGATTTAAGTCACTGGGGCACAAAACCCTGTTTACATGTAATAATAGTTTCTTCATTATGGTGTTTTTGCAGACACTTCCTGATTGTGCTGAGTCAGCTGTTTTGTTTCGGTTTCAAATGACGGCAGAGTCAGGATTTGGAAAATCGATGACCAAACATGTGTACGAACCTTATATATTGCGGCTGTTTGTAGGATATATGTATTGGACGATCAATAAGAACATTATATATTGTGGCTGTTTGTAGGATATATGTATTGAACGAGCAATAAGTTAGTTATTGAATATTTGTAGGTTCTGAAACACACAATTCTATTGGAAAGTATGGAGAAACACTCCACGGACACTAAAACATCGGTTGAAGCACGTTGCATTTCTGTTCATAATGACGGCAAACACATGCGGTTGGCGACAGGAGTGGGAGTATCCAGCAGTATGTATTCAACATACTTCCCAATTCAATTTGTAGTCATCTTTATGTCTGGGCACATTGTGGAATTCTGCACCCAATTTAACACTCTTTATCATAAATATGCATCAGTAATTTCATCGCTGGTTTCTAGGCTGCACCTATTTTAGCTTGTTTTTCCAAGCCACAGTAAATTTGGAATTTGGTTTTAAGTTGTTATTTTGGATTTGTTTTTTTGTAATCCTTAAGACTAAATAGTTTTGCGTTTTTTATGACAACCAATCATTTGTTTTTAGTGTGTACGACCTTATGACGTTTAAGAGGATATCATTTATTTCGTCACCTGACGGGGATATATTAAGCATGGATTATTCTTACCGTGGTTCGATGCTTGCAAGCGCGAGTAGAGATCTATGTGTTCACATGTTTACTGATGATTAGATTCCGTCCAACACGATAGCTGATCATTCTGCTGCCGTCACTGCTGTGAAGTTTGCGAACCGAGATTATGAGGTAAACTGTCATGTAGGGAAGTTGAAACTAGTATAAGTAGGTATTTTAGAATAGTTGTTTCGATTCTAGAAGATCTAATCCAAGTCTTATATAGTTTTTTATTGTGATCTGGACAACAATGTTTCCCAAGGTAAACTGTCACTGGTGTGGCTAATTCGACCCGTTGACACAAAATGTAAATTCAATGCACTAAGTATCATTTACACGAACTACAATAAACTGCATTAAAACGCTGAAATTTGAATGATACAAGTTAACAAGGGTAAATTTGGCAAATGCAACACGCACGTTTAAGTGATTTGCCTTTGTTTGAACCAAATGTGTAACATTTAAAAATCTGACTTTTTTCCAAACCTTTCTTTGTACATTGCTTTTTACTTTGCCTAAGCTTTTTTAATTATATATATATGTATTAGTCACAGTGAAACTGTCCAGTTTTCAGCTTCATTTGTTTTTGTACCACTTTTGTGATTTTTGTGTTTTAGTCTCATTATGTTGTTTAACAGAGAGCATAGTTGTTTAATCTTGATGCTGACAATTCTTGGTCTAAATCAGATTTATAATTTCAGTTTCGACTAATGAGCTGTGGAACAGACAAGTGTCTCTGCTTCTGTGAAGTTATGAATAATTCTGGCAAAACTGACATCAGTCGAGAACAACATTACGTTGAGAAACACTTGATGGGGGACATGGCCATTGTTGAGTAAGCAAATCCACAAAATTTTAAACCCAGTCACTCTAGCTGTGGAATTTATTCATCAGTGATTCAGTGCTTGTTGTGTGCGGCTGCAATTTAACCGAATATGACATCTTTGGTGCAAAATGCTTGTTGCAACCTCGTGTGTTGATAAAAACATCTATGTCCTCGCGCATAGCACAGGTCAGTGTTGGTTTGCATTTGTTGAGAAAATTGAAAAGCAATTTGCAGTTATGCAGTATTAATAAGTATTTCCACTTAATTCAATCAAACATGTTTTATTCATGTCAAATGATTAATGTGTGTCTAGCAAATTTACTCATGGTAGGAATTTCACAATACTGGCCTTTTACAAGTTTGCATTTTTTCTGCATCAGTTTTTAAATTGCTTTAATGTATTTGCAACTGTTTTTCCAATTAAAATTTTTAACAAGAATCTTTTGTTTGTCTCGCAGGAGATTGTGTTTGCATGATCAGCCGGCATTCAGAGGTAGCGGTTGCTCTCACTTTCGACCACAACTCTCACTTAATCTCCGCATCTGCCGACAGTTGCATATTTGGGCGGACATTTAGCCATCGGGTGACAGAAGAGCTCAAACAAACCCAGAAAGGTGCCACCTCCATGCCTGGAAGTCCAGATTTGAATAAAACCTCGTATTTTGCTACAAACGACTAGTTTACAGTAGAAATAATCGATGATTTGACGCATCCTAGTAATGTTGACATCTCGTTCAGTGATGTGTTTGACGACCCTTCAACTTTGACCTTTCGCAACAATCCAGGTAATGTCTGTTGCTGCAGTTTCCAAATGATTTGTCCGTTAGTTGAGGTGTTTGCAGAGTTGCTTTGGTAATGATCCCAGAAAATATCCTGCATTAAGAAAGATATTATTTATGTTTTCTGAAATAATTTTATTTTATCACAAATTTAAACTTATAATCTTTTTTGTATCTTGATTTTTGTTCCTTGATCTAAACAGAATGACCACTGTTTTGGCTGGTTTGATATGTTACTATTATCATATTTATTGACAATTTAATTTTTAAAGAAGTGTCAACATTTTTATGCATTTTGATGGTTTGTATTTATTTTGTTTGGCTTTTTAAGAACTTACAATTGCTTTTTCAGATGTTGAGCAACAAAATACTGATGAGTCATTGTTGCCAAAGTGGGTGACTAAGCATTTGTCCAACGACGAGTCAGGGTTATTAAGCAACAAACCTTTACCTGAACTGGGGAAATGGGAGATAAATTACACAAAGAAAAGGTGGGATGTTGGGATTTAACTTTACAAATATGTGACAGACTGAAAACTTTGACAAGTCTGAAGTCGTCCACTGTTTTATTTAGACATATATATTTCACCTAAGTAATAGGCAGTGTCATAATCTAAAAACAAACAGCGCCAAAAAGTCGTACGCAAGTTAAACCGTAAAGCACAAACAAACAGTCTTTTATTAAAATATAATATATTATGTGATCGTTGTCTCAATCTCTCACACTGAGTCTCTAGTGACATGTGATTTATAATATACTACACACAGTTTATACAAATATGTAATGTTTAATTTTGATGTTGCGATCAACTAACCATATTTTTGTTAGATTTGCGAGGAAATTGAAAACTTGGCTCTGTTTGGGGATTTAATTTCTATTGTGAGTTTGTGCGACGACGAAAGTTTTGAAACAGAAAAACTTCAACTGGGTGAGAAGATTTATTGGTTGATTATGTTTTAGAATAAAATAAGCTAAGCAAGTTGGGAAAATGCTGGTTAATAACTATAGAGCTTGGTATGTTTATGAGAAATCGTGAACGTAGTGTTCGAAGTTGCAGTTCCTAAAACAATCCTGGCTTATTTATAAAATTTTTGTAGACACTGATAAAAGCGAATGTTTAGCAATAATTAGTAAAGACCTTTAAAGTTTGGTTGTTTATCTAATTCAGGGGTGCACAACCTTTCGCTAAGATGGCCACATTTCAGATCATTATTTAATCAAAGGATGCCAGGTGTATTCTTGTTTTGTTTGTGAATGAAGGAATATGAGTATTACATATATGTATATAAAGGCCAGCGTCGCAAAAGCCCAGAATATTATTTAACTTGTTTCAAAGATCTGAACAAGCTGGCGGTCAATTATCTATGACGTCACAATCTATATTGTGATTCTTGTGGAGCCTGTTTTTTTTCTCATCATTTGTCCATAATAGGCTTGCAAAAAGTCTGATGACAATTAAGATTACTAGGCTGGTAATATCTTTTACAGTGTCACTATAACTATTTAGACCAGTTTTGAAATTCACATATCTAGCAAATGAGTTTTAGTTACGTTACCACAGCCAGTCCATGTATTTCAATCCACATGTTCACAGCCGCACAAACTGATATCTGCGGCTGCAGGCTTTACACCTCTGATCTAATTTGTTGTGTCATGTGTAGAGAACCTGCAAAAAATTGGGACAAATTTTCCCCCCATTTTTGTCATTGCTGATGACCTTTCAATGACCTCTGAAAGTCTGGATGAAGACCACCAACATTTAAACGCAACTTTTTTACAAGATTTTCAAAACAAACATCATGTCATGAAAAAAATTCAGAATGATTCACAAAATCCAGGTTGGGGAACTACCATGTGGTGCTTTTGATGATTTGGATGATGACAAATATGTTTCAGAAAATAATTTTGCCATGGTTTCCAGGATTTTAAAAGATAACGCGGCTTTGTGCAAAAAAAGTCAAGCACCGATTACAACCTGTCGCCATAGAAACAGAGCAAAATAACTCTCACTCAAGTAAAGTGCAATCGAGCTTCAAACACTTGAAAATCCGGGCTCTGATATTCTCAAAATCTCCCAGAAAACTGGTGAACAAATGTAAGTGCAGATGTTGTACAACAATCGGGGGATGCTTATAACTTACCACATGATGGGGCCGGTGTGGTACCATCACATGATGGAGGTAGTGAGTTACCACCACAAGATGGGGCTAGTGAATTATCACCACAAGATGGGGCTAGTGAACTGTCATCACCAGGTGGGGCTAGTGAGTTACCACCACAAGATGGGACTAGTGAGTTACTGTCACATGGTGGGGCTAGTGAGTTACTACCACACGGTAGGGCTGGTAAGTTACCATCACAACGGTGCCATCATTGACTTACCACATGATGGAGCTACTGAGTCGTTGTATGAAGGTGCTGGTAATGAACAGCCACATGATGGAGCTACTGAGTCAAATCATGAAGGTGCTAGTCACAATTTCCCACATGGTGGAGCTACTGATAAGTCACCACATGAAGATGCTGCCAAAACATCGACCTGTAATCCTACATTGCCAGATTTGCCCCAAAATTTTGTTTCCGAATCAGTTTTAAGCCTAAACTCCGTACAAGATTATCCTCGTATAAAATATCGCAGTGATCCAAATTTGCACCAAACCTCCGTGAAGTTGGCAGAGGATGTGGTCCAAGAAGCAGAATTCGACATTTCCGTGGAAACTCGCTCAATGCAGAGTGACAAAGGTTCAACAACAAGTGGCGGAATTGTGTCACCCTGAAACATTAACGAGATTGGGGCAAGCTTGATGGAAGAACTGGCAGAATCTGGTAAACAACTCGACCAGAAGCAATGCCATGTTGTTGTAATGAAAACACAACTGAGCAGTGTGGTGACACCAAGTGTAGAAGTTTCATGCGATGTTTCAGCGGAGGAAACAACGTTAAATAGGATTAAAGTAGATGACATTTTGTCAAACGGTTTAAAGTCTGCTGAGGATGAGAATCAGATTAAACAAACTATCAACACAAATAATCTCCTGGGTGAAACTTGTGAGGTTGATGTCAGAAGGAATGAAAATCCACAAACACCAATTTCTAAACAAACTAAAATACCTCCCGCATTTGCCGAGTTGCTTGATAGTTTGCAAAAAAAAATGACCCCCCAAAATAACCCCCCCCCAAAAAAAACTGCTGAAGTAATCTCGGTGAGCTGTCATAGAAAAATAAATACACTCTATCGAAGTCTTAAACTTAAACATTTTAGAATAAATATTGTGTTTTATCTTCATTTTGTAAACTAGCATCAATTTTATTACTCCTAATTTTAATTAACCCCTATAATTTTGTTTCCAATAGAAATCAAAATGTCGGTCAAAAGAACAACGGCTTGAAACAAACAACAACTACATGGACAGTAGTCATGGCGACGCAGCATCTGCTTGTGACAATGCATGGCACTGAATCCTTGTAAATATTAGTGGAATAGTTTTAGTCTGTATAAATTCAAACAACACTAAAAAGTTAAAAAACTCAATTCATATTAAGATACCAAATGGACAAATTATTTTTCACTTTTCCTAAAGTCCATGTTTTGTTAGTTTTAAGGCCTAGAAATGTGTTTCTTGGTGGTCATAAAAATATGTGGTCTCCTGTCAGTATTAGTTGAATAATTGAAATATTTTAATGTTGTTTACCTTTCCAAGAGGCATATTTTCTTGGTTTATTTAGGGAAAACAAATTTAAAATGTGTTGTGGTCCATTTCCGCAAATGCTCATGCCATCATTAGTGATTTGTGATAATTTTGGCATCACTTACCAACACTGATCTGGTGCATACAAGTTTAATAATTGCAATATTTTGATGTTATTTGTAGGAATTTTGTGGAAATCGTAATGACCGTGGTGTTAAAAAGTTGGCTAAAACATAACTGACCTCAATATTGTCACTGATTCAAATCATATTTCTATGGACAATCTCAGTGACAATTCACCGGTTGTTTCCCTGTTACGAGAATACTCCGATCGCTTGGTTGATATCGTCCATACCCAGGTTGACGGTGGAAAAATATTGTCGCGCGACACTGTGTGATGTCACAAAAGGAGTTTGCACAAACACTTTCCTGTGATTGGACGATTCCAAATAATTGCAAATTCTGTTTTGTTACATAGTGAATTCCAAAACTTTAGTTTGTTATTAGTTGGGAAAATCGCCTGAGTTATTCACAAGAAGTGTTGGTAAATTCAACTTAGTATTGACCAAAATCAATTTCGACAAAATGTGTCTGGGGGAAAAAATTGAACCCTTTCTAAAAGTTTCACATTTTGAAATATTAACACTAATGGTGATGACATTTAAACTTGCAACAATCTCAAATAGTTAAAACTAGTTAATTTATCACTGTGCCCTGCAATAAAGGAAATTGAGAACTGACTTGAACCAAGCTTCATCCATCTACCTCGCGCTAATATCATTGCTGTGAAGTTATTTCGTTCAATTTGTTTCTCTGTAATTATGAATTCTATATTTTTGTTGTTTGAAAACTTTATTTATGCAAATTTTTTTCAGTCCTTGTTATTTATTTCAACTTGCAGCATTTTTCTTCAGTGGCTGTGAACATAGCACAGTTGTTGTTTGCATATTTTTGTTTACATTTTTTCCTACTACTGATTTATTTGTAAAGGAAGAAATTTTCTTGAACCCAGGTCAAATCCAAAATATCAAAACAACACTACTTAGAAATGTCAAAATTATTAAAGGAAAAGTTACTTTTGTTGCCAAATAAAATATTTACACACCTCTCATCCAGTCAACTTATAAAGTGCTCCGTCTAGTGTCGGTACATTTTCTTTTCAAGATTTTGCCATGTTAATAAATCTGGCTTTTGTGCCTTCGTGTATAAGTTCATAAAATTATTTCGCAGTTTGATGCAGTGTTGTGTTAAAGCGGGTTTTAAACAAGCTTTGTGCAGTCATCCACAACCAACCCAGCTACAAGATATTTTCTCGTGTATTTCAAAACATCAGCACGCTTGAATGTACGAAGCTCGCTTGCAAACCCGCTTCATGCTGACCATGTATAAGTAACATGTTTCGTTTTTCGTGCAACCGGTTTTGGGAGACTTAATAAATTTCCATCCGCTGTTCCTATATGACCTACTTCGTCTTTGCAGACGTGTTTGTATCGTTCATGGTGAAATGTTGCAAATATATTTGACACTTTGTTTCCGTGCTGAGTAGTTGGTTCCGCAAAAAGGTTGTAAACAAGAAGACGCAGTTTCAAATGGCATAACAATGCGAACGATAGTTAGGCAGCCAGTTGAAACTGTTGTTGCTTTGGTATTTAGTTGAAAACGCAGCTGGTTGAAAACGACGAGATTGTTCATGCAAATTGCTGCTAGTGACAATGTTCCGTGGATCTATGTAGTCTCCCTCCTTATCAGTGGGTCACCTGTGTAAAGGTGTTTCTCTACACTTTGAGCCAAGGTGTGAAGATTTGGTGAAGGTGACGTAGTAACTGAAAATTAAATGTTTAATGCTTGGTTCGAGGGCTTCTTACCAAAAATAAGGTCGCGGGCCAAAGTTTCTCATGTATTCTATTCCTGTGTTCCACCCTGTCCAGCAAATTGGATTTAACCTAATAACAGTTTTAAGTCGATTTTTTTCCGATGGAACACAACAAGAACGACCTGAATATATTGATGCGGTGTCTGACTGTTACATGTTTTTTTTTAATCAAGTCCGTTCTAAATATGTTTATGTGACATCACCTGACACAAGTCAGTGCTTGATTATGTTGTCACTTCTTTCCACTATTTGTAAACCAAGAGTTGTTTCGTCCCTGAGGAGGTGAATGTTCGGTAAAAACGCGCGGTAAAGTGATTAAGTAATCGTTGCCCGAAAACTCTACAGGCAGAAAGATTGGGGCTACAGGTGTTTGAAGGATCTTTTTCCGAGGCGGTGATTGGTCGGTCAAAACACGTGACATTAAGCAATCAAGGCCCGAAAACTCCACAGGCAATTTGCGCGCAGAATTGGGGACTCCAAAGCTGACTTGCAGGGGCGCTGAGGTTGATATAAAAGTCAAACAACTGATTTGTAGCGTTAAAAGCACGTTTTGCTGGAAGCGGATGGAGGAAGCCAAGCTACAGGTTCGTCGTTGTTACTGGATTTTGTTATTATAAAAACACGGTTTAAAGTTTAGGGACCCACCCAGAACCTTGGTTTACTATTTTTATTTACTTCACTTCTCTTTCATTCTTTTTATTTCTATCGTATTTTTTTTTCGCCGCACTATACAATATAGAGGGTTTGGCCAGACTCTCTATATTGTTTTTGCGGATTTTACCAAACAAGGTTCTGGGATTTTACGCGCATAAACTATTTGTTTGTTTGTATCGCGATAAAATCAAAATATTTAGTAATAAGTTTTATTTTGTTTTCACGCATGTGACGCAACCATTGATGATGTCATCTAATGGGAATTGCAACATGATCCAATGGAACCGAAGCACCAGTGAGAACCAGAACGCGATCACTATTCGATGACGTCACACGACGGAGCAGTATGACTTCAAATCCCGTATGACACTCGCCATGTTTGTTGCACGATGTGTGTATAAGCATCGTTGGTTTGTCTGCAGCTGAGTGGAAACGACAGGATAACGAAGCGACGACGATCGGATCCATGGAGCGGTTGGATTCTGAAAGTAAGATGACTCGGCAAACCAGCGACACAACAATATCATGACAGGAACGAGGAAACTGTTATTAGTTGTTTAAATAACTTTTTAGCAACTACCGATGGTTATATCACTTTATATCACAGTTAAACATTTTATTAATGTGTTTTAAGCATTGTTGATTTGTCTGCAGCTGAGTGGAGACGACGGGACAAGAAGCGACGATAATCGGATCCATGGAGCAAGATATCATATGACTGGACAAACCAGCCACACAACAAAATTATTAAAGGAACGAGGTAACTGTTTAAATGATAATAACGTTTTAGTAACCAACTCTTAAGTTAAAAATACTTTGTATCGCAGTTTTAAACATTTTATTGATGTGTTTAGAGTATTGTTGATTTGTCTGCAACTGTTTAAATGAATGTTTAATAATCCCACGCTTTATATAAACTTTATTCCGTTAATATTTTGTGAAATGTGTTTGTGAATTCTTATGTTGTCACTTCTTTGGCATCTTGGTGGTAGTAGCAAATATTCTTAGCAAACAACAACAAATAGTTTATTTCTTAACAGGAATCCAACCTCCTTCTCTGCGATCCCACCAAACTCCACCTCTCCATCGAACAAGGAACTTTCCTCCTGATAAGTTTTCTTACAAGTCTGTCGTGTGATTCACCCAGGTCGTCCAACCAAATCCTAATAACTACATATTTAATTTTACTAACTCCGTCACTAGATTTGTAATCAATTAATAATTTATTTTCTTGCATTTCCCGTAACTGGGTTTTGCTTTTTTATATTTGGACGACGAAAATGCATGACAGACTCGCTATATGAATTTTGTAAGCTAGCTTAGTTTGAATAGATAGATATACATATGTTTAGGCTAGCTGTGTTAGATATCTTAAAACTTAATTTTACTCGGTTAGTTTACCAAACCTCTAGCTTAACGTTGAACAATATCCAACTTAAAAACTCGCAATATTCGATCCTATATATTACTCTCGTATTAATTATTAACTGCACTACATGAAACTAAATTTTATTTTAACCTAAATCGCGTAATAATGAAGACCTGAAGTGTTTTACTGAACTATATAACTAAACCAACGACCTGCCTAAAATAACTGATGTCAAAATAATCCCAACATGTTAACTTAATCATACCTGACCAGTTTGCTGACATTTACATGTATCACATGTAGATGATTATTATTCACTTAACCGTCATACTGACCACTTTTCTGACATTTATTTTAATGTTAACCATCCTGCAACACCCGCATTATCTGATACAAAGAATAATCCCAACCTGCCCAGTTTGCCATTCAACCATTTTGTCCCCCGATAATTGATAACACGCATAATATCTTGAACGGTTTTAAGCAATGAACCTGTTTTAATTGTTTCGTTGCCTATCTGACAATCCTTACATAAATAACACTTATTTGACCCTAAACTGTGGCTTACAAATTAAAAACCCCTGTACCCCCATCTTAGAATCAATAAGTAATACATATTTTCTCAGCTACAAGTTACAAACATGTTCAAACATTTCTATAATAGCTAAAATCTCAATAAATCTGCGAAATAAAGTTTGTAGGAATACTCGGAACCTTGTTTTGTTTTCATTTTTGTTCGTTTCTTGTGTTTTATTTTTATTTTCGCTATATTTTCTTTCGTTTTTATGTTATATTTTTAGTTACATTTTTTATTCTTTTCGTTTTTTTTATATTTTTTTCGCCGCATTATATAATATCGAGGGTGTGCACAGCCCTTTATATTATTTGTGCGGATTTTTTAAACAAGGTTCTGGGTTTCAAAATGTAAAAAAATAAACAAATTTTTACGTTCCTGGTTTAATTACGTCCATAACATGTTACGTCATAGTAGTGGAATTCCCTTATTTGTCCCCCAGCCCCTAACATGTTACGTCATTGTGGGGGAATTCCCATGCGCCCCCTAACGCGTTACGTCATAGTAGGGGAAATCCCATATGCGCCTATAACACGTTACGTAATATTTACTTGAGGTTTTGTAATCTACCCTATGGACTGCCATCGTTAATATTAAGTATTATTGTTTGTAGATTTGTAAATATAGTTTGTAACCGTAATAATATATGGAATTAATAGCCTGTATTTTTGTAGCTGTATTAGCGTATGTTTTTAAGCATGTTTACATATTACATATTACTCATTCATAACTTTCGTAACAATAATATAAGTTCGTACAGTTTGTGTTTTATAACTTGAACATCGTTAGTTTTGGGCGGTCAGCCGCAAATTTAGGGGTATGTTATTATCTGTTATTGACATTATCGCTTTTTATTACCATGTTTTCAGCTTGCGCTTTTCGTGCGCCAGTCTGTTTTCCTCGTTTCGGTTGTAGTTCTGCACCGAACGAGGGTTTCTCTACTGCCTTAGACGAAACCCATTGCGTGGGTTGACACCTTGACGCGGTGCAATGGCTTTTAAACCAAGATCGACCCGCAGAACCTTGATGTTTTTGCGAACTTTATTTCAAAATGCCTTTCTTGTTTCAGAATACCTTGGGATTATGATGAGCGAAACTTTTTTGTCCCGTTTGTTTGTTTGTTTTATTTTTATTGATTTTTTTTTACTTATTGCTGTTCGTAAAATTTGGACAATAAAACAGTGCAATCGCCTTTCTAAACTATTTTGCGATGTAATCGTTCCTCAGTAAGTCCTTTTGTATCAGTTTTAAGAGTAATACCTGTCCTTATGCTTTGACAGTTATGTAACTGGAATAGTTTATGCAGACGTTTCAACAACCTGTACTGATACAAGAGAAACATGTCTCTTGGTGGATTTAAGAAGCAGATTCACAAAGCCAGCCAGTTTGTGTCTGAAAAGATTGGAAGTGAAAATGATAAAACTACTATGGAGGAAGAGTTTGTGGAAATGGAATATTAGGAAATCACTCAAAAAAATTGGGACATGTTCTTAAAGCTTCTCTGATATGTGAAGGTTTGAGAGCTAATTCATTCTGTACGATGTAGCCTATTTTATTATACACCGGTACTTTGGCAGTTACGTTTAGGGTTGAATTACATGTCCTAATGCCAGTAATTCATTAGCAAGGTGGCAACCATGGCTGTAGGCTGTAGCACTACTGTTTGCGTGGTAGAGAAACTTGGTGCTGGTACGACTTCGCAAATTCGGTTGGATTGGGCGAATTTAAGTTAAAGCCGATTCAGTTCATCTCGAGTTATTTCCAACATATCGGTATTGTATAATTCATTTGCAACACGGACAGTCAGGAATACCAGGCCTTCGGGCAAAATACGACGTTTTTTCTTTACCAGGAGCAGCAAATTTTTATCCGTATGTTTAATGTTCGTATAAATTGTTTTCTCTTATTACTGCATGTTGTGGCGCGAAATCCAAGTTGTTTACTAATATTGGAGTTGGTTTTATTGTGTTAAAAATATTTATCTGATTATGTATATCAAGTACAGATAGCGTAGTTTTAAAGATATTTTGTTTAGATCAAGTGGTTATGGCGATGAGCTGGTTTTGGCCGTGATTTGGCTTCGTAAAGCAACTTATAAGCAATCTTATTTGGGTGATGACGTTGCAAAATATCAGGAATTCGGTCTTGATAAGATTAATACCGATAAAGGATTTACCTACGATAACAAAAATTGGCTGTACAGGTCGGTTCTATTACGTTAAATGTCAATAGCTAACAGATTGCATAGTGCACAAAAACATTTTAATATTTTTAATTGAAACATGATTATATTAAAAATTTTTGTTTCTGTTTTTCAGCTTTTATTATCTGAGCTAACAAGAGATTACGATTTGTACATCACTCCTATTCTAAACTTCTGCAATACATGGAGTGCTCAAAATTCCCCCAAAACTCCGGATGCCAAAAATCAAAAACAAAATGTTATTTGTGGGCAAAAGTCACTGTTGTTTTTATTGAATAACTGAGGTAATTGGAAAAAAAGGCTCATTAACATTCCTGTGATTTGGTTACCAATGCCACTATATTTAAAACAATGCTTTAAGGGAAGTTAAAAACATTGAAATCCCACCCACTTCATACAAGTGATCATTTATTTAAATAGTCTATTACTTTTGAGAGCATGAACAACTGTTCTTTTAATGCAGGTTTTCTAAAATGGTGCTTTGGTCTTCAACAAATTACTTTGCATTGTCTTTCATGCACCATAGGGTGTTGTGGGTTATTAATGCAGATGAATGCAGTTACTTACATAATCCATTTCTCTACAGTGGAAATGCTATTCCAACCAAAGCCGTTTGTTTGCAAAATTATCTGGTTAATAGCATAAGAAAGTTTTACAAATTGGTTGAGCAAAAACCGCATTTGTTTGTAGCCCGATATATTTTAGGCATCAAAAATTGTCATGTTCTGTTTTGTGCTTTACAAAATAAACATGAACTAGCATAGCTAAAATATAGATCAATTATATATACTTATATATTTTTTCAGATCTCAAGGAAACATCAGCTCTCAATCAAGCATCAAGCTACCAGGCCATGGTAAAACAACATATATCAGAAGTGCTTGGGAAAGACAGCAGAGTTAGTTATATGGTTGGGTACGGAATGGATTACCCCAAGAAGTTCACTGTGTTCACTGTGTATCTATTGAATGTTGTTTGTACTTTGTTTCACAAAAATGGCTGCATGGTAATATTCTCATGTCATTGGAGTGTATTAAAATATTTTCTGTTAAGATTTTTTGTAACTTGTTGCTGAAACTATTGTAAAAAATTGTGTATTGTGTTTTTCTCTGAGTGATATTTGATTGTTTTCCTTGGTTAAACAATTAAATCTTGCTCTCAAACTATTTTGCCATGTTGCAACTATATCAATTTGTGTTCCATCCTAGCAACTGAGTTTGCATCTTGATAAAAATAAACTTTAATTATCCACATTTCCAGATTTTTTGCATCCATAACATTAATAAACCACTTTTTTCCAGCTCATGTCCGACTCCCCCTCAACGGTACGGATGGGGATTTTTCAGGTCGCCTAGCAACAACGCAGCTGAATTAACTGCAGCTATCGTTGGTGGACCGGATGACAGCGGACATCTTGTGGACACTAGGTGGGGTGCACTTCCATGTTTTGGTGTTTTAACATGTTGCATGCCTTTTTAACATGTTGCATTAAATGCTGCTTGCCACAAAATAGAATCTGCTTCTAATTGTGTGAGGATTTCTAGTGTAAATATTTTGTATTCATTGTTTCCATTAAGGCTTTTTTAGGTACACAAGACACAGACTTAAATAGTAGCTTGAATAAAAACCATATTTCCAGCATTGTAATCATGGGCGCAACTAGGGGGGGCAGGTTCGTCGTCATGCCAGGTCCCTTTTTTATCAGCGTTATTGCGTATAACGGCTCTCGTACAGCGCCGAAAACATGTTCGTTCGCATCAAAGCTAAAAATAACTTTCAAATGACAGGACAAGGCGCCGGCACAGCAGTAAATCGCTTCATCGGCATGTATTGCGATGGTAAAAATGAAGTTTCTGCAATGTATTTATACAACAACCTAAATAACCGCAACAACGATCTTTGTTGGAACTTAGTAGACAGATTGAAAGATTAACATGTAAACACCCAGTCGAACGAGTTTATTTGTTATGAAACAATGCCTTAGATTAAAACGTCAATATACTATCACAATAGACTTTGTGACGTACAAGTGTTACTTTTTCACGGCATTCGAAGCCGTACAATCCAAGACTGAATCCCAGTTTTTTAGATTATTAGTGGAAAAGCGTGTCGGACCATTCGACCAATCTATGATACGCACTTAGCAATGCAATCGTTTTTGGGAAAGTTGGTAGTTCGTTGTCCGCCCCTTCAATTTTCCGCTTATTGCGGCACTGATTGTAATATATTCAAATAAAACATATTCATAGGAACACTATACACAGACTTGAAAAGTAATTTATTCATAAACATTACTGCCAAGATACTGGTGTATATAGAATACATAGTTCAGACGTTTCGACAATCTCTGTTGTTAAAAACTGTTTAATAAAATAAACATGTTTTTTTGCATTGCTAGCAATTTGTTTTTTATTAAAGCCATTAAGGCTTTGTTTACATGTTTTGATTAAAGAAGTATTTTGGTTTTAAGACAACTAGCAGTCAGTTAATAAAACTAACAACTAACAATCGCTTTATTGTTTACTTGGATTTTTAACTTTGCCTCTTATCTTGCAGGAAAGATTTTGTTGGCAACCAACCTCACATTCTTCACAACTTCGCTTCAATCGGCAGCAGCGGGGATTCTTTACCGAGAAAGCATAAATTCAGGGCAATCTCTGGTTGCGCTCGACCCACAAGAAATTGCACGACGAGTTTTTGCAATTAACACAGCTTCTCAACTTAATGGTAAACTGATTAACATGAAGTTGACTTTTTCCATTACATTGTATGAATGTATGATTTGTACGTTATTGGATGTGTGTATTTGTTCACACAGCATCACCAATAACTTGCTGGACTTGTAAACGACATAATTGTTGCCTTTAAATTTACTGGGCTATGGATTTTTTTCAAAGGCTAGAGAGTCCTAGCTTGGTATAATTTGTGCAAACTTAAAAAAATACTGCTTAGAATTTTTTTATTCCTAACATTGTCTGTAGAAAATAACTAATATGGGTCTTCTAAATAGCTTTGTGGATACTTTGAACTCATCCAAGTGATGAAAGTGTAATTTATTGAGTTTCCTTTTGTCAACAATTTATCTTATTTTTTAAATTGCAGCTTGCTCATCATCACCGTGTGAGAACAACGGTCAGTGCACCAGTGTGGAAGGGTTCAACTATCTTTGCACTTGCCCTGATAATGTTTTTGGTATCAACTGTGAACATTGTAAGTTGATGAGTTTATATTATTCAACCCAAATACTGTTTTAATCTTTGTTCTTTGTTGTTTTACTTATGTGTAATAGTGCAGCTTGTCATCTAACTAGTTTGATTATGTTCATTGAAGTAGGTTGCTTGAATTGTGCTAATAAACATTTTTGTTGAAGAACGTTAAATTTAGAACATTGGATTTTGAACAGTTGGCAATGAACAGTGTAGCCTGTGATTGAAATAGTTTGATTATGTCCAGCCCTTCAGTGAACAAGGTTGTATGCACTGCTCTAATAAACATTTTTTATGTTTGAAGGTATGAACCCAATCTTAAAGATAACCAACACTTGGGCGATAGGAGCTGAGATAAAACTTGAACTCCCCGATCTACAACCCACTGGGGCTTGGCAACTTTAAATAGGGGTTTCCCCACGATTGCCCCCTTACAGAACTTGATGTAAGTAAAAATATAAGCTATTGCTGCCAGAAGAGCTCGATTGACTTGATGTAAGTAAAGCGTATAATAGTTGTCTGGAAGACAAAAAGTGAAAATCTGAGAATGTGCTCAACAATCTTGTTATCATCACATTATTTATCTCACAATAATAAAGTATTATTTCAATATGGTGGAAAGTGTTCTCCCATTTATTCCAACTATGCCATTTGTTTAAACATTATTTTGTGGCTGTAAACCAAGTGTCATGGTCAGCAGCTAATTTCTTACCTAACATGTGAAAAATTTGTTTTTAGATTACATATCATATAGATTAATTTTTCTGTTGTTTTTTGGGCTTCTTAGATAACTTTGAAGGGTGAACCAGTTAAGAAGCACTGAAGTAGAAGTTTATTTGCAGTTAACTTTAAATGTAAAATATTTTGCAGTGAGCCGATTCCGAGTGAAGTCTTCATCTAATGATTCTGTGATGCTTGCTTGGGGAAGAATTCCAACATTTGTGGACAATATTGAGGTAAAATAATTTATTTCATTGCAAGATGTCACGCTTAGTCTAGTGGTTCCCAACCTGGGAGGAATTTAAAAACTTTAAGGGAGGAATTTAATTTTTTTACATGTGGTTTGTAAATATACACTCCAGGCTTATGTCTGGTAAAGTTGATAAAATACCCCTTTTTAAATGTTTTAGCAAATGATAACCTCAAATTTTTTTGTAGATTGTTTACCAACCAGCGCCATCTAATGGTGAAAGTTTAACAGCAAAGTTAGAGGAAATCTCAGTGAAAAAATCTGGTAGCTCAGTGATGGCAGGCATCGACACAAACGTTGAACTGGCACGAAGTTTTACCTCCATCCAACTCAGCAGCATGTTACCGGGAATGCGATACCAATTCACTGCAAGACTTTATGCTGGAAAAACTGTCGGACCTCTTGCACGAATCTTTGTCACAACCAGTAAGTTGTAGATGATGTTTTAACAAAAGAGTAAATGACCAACTTGAGGTAAAAGCATCAAGCCAATAAATGACCATCTAACAGCACTCCAATTCATTGGGAGTAACAGACTGAAAAACCAAGCCTCGCCTATTCCGTTAGATGCCACAACTAGGCATAAACGACACAGGTAACTAGTTCACAATGGCCGAATCCTTAATATGACTTAGATCCGGACATCTCAGTCATTTTACCTCACAAATGTAATCTGACGTTTTATTCAAACCACCAAACTAATTTTATCAAATAGCCAGAGAAGTCTACTGCTAACTTGAAAAAGATTTGAAACAATTTGAAAGTATTAAAAACTACCCACAGACACAAACTTATCAGGTTATGTACAGAAAACCACACCTACATGTGTTCAACACAATATTTCATAAACAAACTGTTGCTGCCAGGCATAATGTATCAACAGACAGCAGCATATTACAATAAAGACTGCTGGAAGAGCTAAATTTGTTGAGCACAATATTTTTACTTTCAGACCCGCTTGATCCTGTCCAACTTTCGGTCTGTGATCCCCGCTACTTGTCTGCTCGACTTGAGCAGCTTTTGGGAAATTTGCACGGCTGAAAGTTTGTCCGACCCTTACAATGGTGTGGTTATGTTCGAACAGGTAAATAACTTAACGTAACTGTGAAAAATTAGATGTGTTTAGGTAAAAAGCTTAGTTTTTCTCCTCAGTGCATTAAGTCAGTGGTACCCAACTTTTTTAACGAATTCCTTACTTAACAATTCAAAACATTTTTATTCCTCCCTAATCAACTACATAGTAGATGCTAAATATACAAAGATAATTTAAAATTGGGTCTTTTATCAACTTTACATGTTATAAGTGTATGTTCACATGTATAAATAAAAGTAAATTACCCCCTGAAGTTTTTTAATTCCGCCCTAGTTGGTAACCACTGATTTATAGCATAATATTGACAAATTACATTTTCTGTGAGAAGACTTTAGTTGTTGATTGTTAAATACGGGTCACGGTGTAAGTAAATGTTTATGTTTAGATAAGCGGGCAAATCCGCAAAGCCTTCATTGGATTTATGACACATTTTCTGTGAGAGGCTGTAGAGTTGAATTTATGTTTAGATAAGCTGGCAAATCCACAAAACCTTCATTGGATTTATGGCAGGTTTCCATGTTTCAAACGCACAAACTTCAAACAGCTGCTTGCAACCTGAACTTTACACTTTCACTTACCGAGGTGGGTTAAAACAAGTTGGTAAACATACTATATGTAATTAGTATGTTTACCAACTAGTTCAAACTGTTTGATATGTATTTTTTACAGCATGTTGTCAACTGTTTTGTGTTGTTGCAATATTAGTATGTTTTGATTCAAGGAAGGCCAACCCATGTTCCACTATGTCTTTAGCACCATTTAATGATGTTTATGCTATTTCTACTTTGTATTTGTTAAAACGCTACAATTGTAATTGTTTCAAAATAACCAAGCATTTAAACAAGCACATTTTTTGCTAATAAATTCCTTGCGCCAACATTAAACAATGCGAGCCGCTTTTAGTATCCATCTTTAGGTGTTGTGCGTGTGTGTGTTAATGATTCTGAAGCGGTGGGCCGTACTTGAAAACTTGAATCGCTTTTACTTTTATCGAACGAAGAAATTGTGTCAAGTGACAGTTTGCATATTTACATGGCAGAAACAACAGGCCAAAGCATGTAAAAAATATCTGTGTTTAGTTCCTAAGTATGGTACGGGTACAGATACTGCACATGGTATAGGTATCGGCATATGGTATAGGTATCTTCAAGTCACACCCTTTTAAAAAGGCAACGGGAGAAAAGTCAGTGACAACGTGACATCGGGAGAAAAGTCAGTGTTCTCGTGTCTGTTTAGTACAAAAGAATCCGTTTCTCTACAGGTTTTCTACAAATCGGGCATTCAGTCATTCGATCTCCACACAACTGACACGTTCCATGTCCGCATAGAAATATCATGTTCTTTATTCGATCCATGCAAACCGGACACATGACTTGTTCTTTAATGTTTGTAATTGCTGTTGAAGTTTTCTCACTTCAGCCTCGCTATTTCTGCTGTCTTTGGACAAGTGGTTGGCCATATTGTGACGGTGGCTGCTGCTATTGTTGTGATATGCCGATCTTCTTTCTGTTGGACGTTGTTATTGCCGTTCAAATGTCCGGGCAGTTGTCTGACAACCAGCGGACAGTCTCGTCATCCAAGGCCGCCAGGCCGCTCTTTCCACTTGGTGGACTGTATATCGGACACCGTGATATTATGTGGTCGGCTGTCTGTTCCTCCATGCCACATTCGCATACCGCAGAAGTAGCCAGGCCCCACTTGTACATGGATGACCTAAAGCGCCCAACCCCTGTTCTCAGCCTATTCAGACGGGTCCAGGCCCGCCGCGGCAGACCGAACCCTGGTGGCTTGTTCGATGGATCGGGGCAGTAGAAGTGAAGTGGGGTGCTGCTATTTTCCCATCTCTTTTTCCACTTGGTGGACATCCAGTCGGTTCCGTCTGAGGTGTTATTGTCGCCGAGTAGCTCAAGAGCTGCCGGTACGAAAGGCCACCTTGATGTTAATCTTTTGCCGATATGCCGATGACGACGGCACAGTTGATGACGCGGCGTTGTTATCCACGCGACATTCGTCGTCAGGAGCCAACTTTATCTTTAAAATTTACTAACATTTGGCGGGCCGCATGAACTCCTTTGCTGGGCCGCATGCGGCCCGCAGGCTGTAGTTTGCCCACCCCTGGCGTAGATTATGTTGTTTATTAATTGAGTCAAACCTGACAATCTGTTTATATTTCCAAAGAATATTGTCTTAGCAAATATTTTAAAAATGCCATTATTTTATTTTGTTTTTGCTTTGGAATATTTTCTATATTGGCATTATTCGACAATATTCGATTAAAAGACGTATATATTGTTTTTATCACATAACCAGTTACTTCTGGCAAACCACGGTTGCAAGGTTCAAAGGTTGATTTTGTAGTGTAGATTTAACATAAGTTTTGCTTGTGCATAAACAATATATATGTATATACTTGATTTAATAATAGCTAGTTTGATTAATAAATTTTAGCATTTGATCATGAACTTATGCATAGGTCATTTAGTAATAGTTGCATAAACACAATGTGAGTAACAGTGATATTTCTTTTTATTTTTTCTCGGTATAATGCTGCTTTGTGAAACGCGTTTGGTCAAGAAAGAGTGCTTCAGATTTATTCAAATTTTCAGCGATGTTAGTTAATAATGAAAATTTTATCCTCCTGAAGTTTGACCCTGATTGACCCAGCGGTTCACCCACAGGCGCCCAAAACATAATTTTTTTAAAACGGCGTTACTGACTAAAGTACAGCATTTTGGAGTTTCATGCTTTGTTGTTTGGTGCAATGTAAGGTTTTTTAAAGAATTTTGTATCTTTCTTTCAGATTAACCCATTTTTGACCCTTTAAACCCCAAACTAATCGGTTTTAGGCCAGAAATACAAGCCGTATGGTACAGAAATATTTAAAAATTTTAACAATTGTTTAAGCAGGCTATTCCTTTAGTATTTAAAATTTTGCCAGTTACCTTTACAACCCATAATATGTGTATCAGTCAGATAAGTCCCAAGGGATCAATTCACTGGTTCACGATTAAGGTGACAGAGCGGGAGTGCTCAGCCTGACGCCTGGACAGACTTTTACGAGACAGTCGTTTGGGTGATTAGAAATCAATTAGAACTCAGCTGTTTTTTGTGCAGCAATGCTGTGTCGTTTTATTAAGTTATCACGCGCATTTCGAGTTTTGACAAGGTTTTACACCTAAGATGTAATTTCAACTCGATAAACGTGCTTCGGTTTTGTTTGTGTCAGGGGTTGATCGACGTAAAGGTGAAAAAATAAACTTAAATATTTCGAAAGTCGCGATAAATGGTCTTTAAATTCTTGTTGTCAGCTAGGCCGCCACATAACCACGGTCAACTTGTAGGCATTATAACTCAGTTAAGAATTTTTTGTCATAACGTAGCTTTTTTATTTTTGACAAATCAATTCAAGAATCAGTACTTAAGTCATGTATAAATTAGGCTAAACGGTATTGTTGAACACTAAGGGCTGCATGCTGTTAAAAACTGTGTCAAAAGGTCATTAAATGGTCGTTTTTGCAAAATGAAGTTAGATGAAAAACAAGTTGTTATCTATACCTACCTTTGTAGCAAACGACTTTTCAAATTAAAGTGCCTAATACAACAGTTAAGGCTTTCAAGGAAAATTTGTGTTTGAAAACTGACCTTAAACGACAATATCAAGGTCAAACCAAGGGATTGAATTGAAAGCATTTTTCCCATTCTTTTTATTCTGATGTATTGTAATTATATGACGATAATGATGAAAAAAGAATACAGACAAAAACTTGTAAGTTAAGTTAATGCTTAGTGAAAAATTTGTCCTTAAGAATCTAAAAATAACCGCAACATTTGTTTTTGGGACCCATTCGTTTTTTGTTGTTGTACAAAAACAATCATATGTGTAGATCAAATGATCTATTTAGTAAACTGGTAAATAGGATATAGAACAGGGGCGGGCAACATACGGCCCGCGGGCCGGATCCGGCCCGCGACGGGATTTTGAGCGGCCCGCAGACAGTTTCAGGTCTTGCATGATAATGTGGCCCGCGGCCACGGTCTGCCGCATTCCCCCACTACTTGCCTACTGCGTCAAATTATAGTTGAAACGGACAGTAACGCTCCCCAATAGCAAAAACTTTCCCGCCGTTGTTACCATTGCACCATACGTCCATTGTTACGACATAACTGCCATGTGTGTGGCCTGCTTTCACGGTTTCTTTTGTTTCCACAGGTGTAGCCTCGTTAGTGTTTCAGCAGTATCTAAGTCTGTGGTGTATGCATTAAATTCGCTGTGGTGAATAATTTTGTATTATATCAGTAAGATTGTTTGGACTGTATTGTATTTGTGATGTTCTTGAATGTATTTGGTTTAGGTGGTCAAAAATCCGTTTTAAATCACTGGATAAATACACGATTAATGCGTCGATTCAGGAATCCGGCCCGCCAAGTACTTCATTTTCCTTAATCAGGCCCGCCCACTGGAGAAGTTGCCCGCCCCTGATATAGAACATATAAAATGGAAGTATATCAGAAAGCCACTTCTAGTTCGTTGTGTTTTTGTCATTCTTTTTGTCATAGTCTTGCAGGAATTACATACAAATTGCATGAACCATTTAATCCACTTGTAAATCAAAAATTCATTAAGTCATGCAAATCTGAGCCGCAGTCAAGTTGAAATTCCGTGCAAAATCTGTGCAATTATTTGAACCTAAAGAATTCACTGAAAGCATTTCAAAATTACAATTGTTTGGTGCATGGGAATCTATTGCCACTCATGAGTCAAAAATGACACAGACATAGATGTATTGGGTCATTTCATAGGCAATAAATGCTGTCATCTATGGTTAAGTGTAGTAAATAACAGTCATGTTCTGTTTCTTATTCCCACAGCCTGACAATGGGTTGTGGCACACATTTTGTCATCTTATGCTGTAAAGTACACAAAACAAATATAGGATCAAATGCATAGAGTGCTATGATTTGATTATAATTATAATTTGCTATTTATCTTTTAGGTTTGAGTTATTGGCTGACCTGCAGATGAGACACTTGTAATTTCAATCAGAAAACTAAACTGCTGGACATTATTTTTTCAGAAGACAGCACAGCAGCTTTTCATGAGGTATTTAAATGCAAGATTATATGTTAACTTTTATTTTTTGTGATTTTAATGTATACACCTCATAGCTGGTAGTAGCATGCTCTTTTTTGATACACAGCTGTTTAAATTTAGACATGATACTACGACTTTTTGGCTTGTCTTTGGCATGTTTAATGCTCTGTGCTCAGCGAGCACGCTCGGTGCTTTGTGTTGTCACAAACATTTTTAATTCCACACTAGTTTTGTAAGTTTCAAAGGTCCTTTTGTCACCTGCTTGTATTAAGCTGCACAGGCCCCAGAAATACGCGTTTTTCCACCATATAAACCTTAATGTGATGGTCTCAGAAGGTAACATTTGATAAGACATGTTACATTAAAATTCAAGCCATTATTTTTATGTTTTGATTCAAACAGGCTAACTTATATGTATATAAACCCATATGTTTTCAGCACCAATTGTATTTGTAGTCTAATTGCTGTATATGTTCATTTGTGTGTCCCTTGATTTCACAAACCTTCCTGCTTAAAAATATTTCGCCTCAGACAGTAAGGTTGCTGAAATAGTTTTAATAGAAGGTGTGGTTTGTAGAAGGCATGCTTCCCGTAAATGAAATGTCTTATTTTAGATGATCCTATTTTGTATGTTTTCGCCTGTGTTCAAAATCTGTTGCATGTTTTTGGCGTGAATAAAGTTTTCTTCTAGATTGATCAGTGTTGTTTTGCAATGTGTAAAGTATCTCTTAATTATGTTTGCTACTTGTTACTTGAGAAGGCAGATAGAGATTGATTTAAACATAGAACAAAAGGAACCCATCAAATCACTTGCAAACGCTGAGATTTGTCAAAAAATGTTTGTTGACAAGCTTTTTGTGGAAATTTGGTCACGCACTAACGATCATGTCATGAAAAGTGATACCATTAAAAAAAGCTCTTGTTATCAAATGTGGCTTGAACTAGGGCAAAAATTGCATCCTACGAGTAATAATAATATTTCGTGTTTTAATTAAACGCAGTTGTTTAACAACTTTTTTTGTAGAGTTTATACAATCTAATTACCTGTACGCAATAATTCATAAGTTTGGCAAATATGATTTCAGTGTTTAGTTATGACGTAACATGTTTTCAGAAGTTTCAAGTGCCGAAATTGAGCTACTGCTGACTTTGTCCGGTTTTGTTTTAAGCCAATCAATTGGTAATAAACTATTTTTATTACAAATTGACCGCGCGATGGCCGTTTGCCGAATGCAAACTCAAATAGAGAAGTAACGGTCCTGGGCGTAAGAACGATAGTAGTGCGTCTTTTTGATACAAAATTGATTTAAAAGTTATACTTTTTTGCCTCGACGGAACCCACGGTTAAGGAGTTTGTTAAAGTGCATTTATTTTCGAAAATTATTGAGCACAAAACATATTTATTGAACAACTGTGAAAATAAACATTGCGTCAATATTCAGCAGTTTGTAAACAGACGTGGCGAAATTTTTTATCTTCAAAGTTAAGACTGTTTTTGGTCGTTTTGTCGCAGATTTATGAAGCTTAAAGACAAAATCGTTTGCTATCTTGATTTTGAAATAATAGTCTAAAAGTTTGAGTTTTAATTTAAGTTCGAAACGTTGTCTTTCGATGACCCAGTTTTACAGTTTACTAAGAAACTTTCCCGCCTTGTACGAATTTTAACTTGTACCTTATGTTTTGTCAGGTTTCTAGAGGATTAATATTCAATGCATTGCCAAGATTTGAATTGCAACAGAGAGAATGAAATCCAAAACATATCTTCTACTCCAGCCCAAATTATGTCAAGACTGGGTGTTATTTTTTTTTGCCTGTCACCTGCCTCATATCACTGTCGTGCCAAGATGGAGGTGATCGGCTTAAAATGCTATGGCAGTTTTTCTTTTTCATTCAAGGCTTTGAAACAACATTTAGCATCTGAAAGGTAGGTCTGTGTGCAGAAGTTTTCTGCTGCTTTAGCTGTTAACCTTGGGACAGTACCACACAGATGAATTATATATCCAATTTGTGTTTGGTTAGTGCCAGATTGGAAAGAATGGCCTAAAGCTTGGGTGGGGAACTTGCTCTAATTGTGACGTAACAGTAAGCCTCTTTACATGGAGCGTTTAAGTATTCTAAACGCTTATTCGATACTCATTTCTCTCGTTTTCAAAAAGAAAAAAGGCAAAGCGTATTAGACTTCTCCGATTCTCGATGCGCTCGGCACAGGTGGTTTGAATACGCTTAGGCGCCAATCTGCTTAGGAGAACTCTTTTGTGAACAATTATGTCAACTTGAAACCATAAGAAGTTTGTTTAATTTCCTGCCGAATATAACGGGGAAATTTGTAGCTAATACTGAACGAACGTTCCATACACCAAGTTATATATTTCATTAATTTTTTTCTTCCAACTGATGCAAAGTTGTACAAATTAGTCGTTAACGCACAAGAGACTCTAATGAAACATATTTAATATATTTGTACAGTCATATAAAGGATTTTTTTAATGTGCTACATGACCTGGAAATGTAGGCTAATACAGTTTTAGTATGTAACCTTAGAAATCGGCACATATTACTTTTGGACAATAAAGTCAGAGTAATCTATACACTTTGAATGTTTCTTCAAACTACTCCTGATAGTTAACTGTTCACAATAAAAAAATTCATACATTTGGTATGTCTAAACTCGACACAAACAACTGCTGCACACAAATTAATTTAGATTTTTGTCTATCACTTTACAATAACCACCATATCGTTTTTGAGCAAAGTTAAAATCCTTGAATGCGATTCGGTTTGGCAACATGTAATTTTACGCTTTAGCGAATCGAAATCGTGGCGTCACACAATGCGCATCAACGATACGATTCGATTCGCTCATGTAAAAAGGCTTAGTCACTCGATTGCCTCTCAGTACCAAATTATTTGCCATGTGATGTTAGTTTTAAATTTATTTTAGAGCTATTAGTGTGGATCCCTATATTGTTATTTCAAATATCTCTCAGAAAAAATGACAGATCGGGATAATCGTGCTATGGTGTTCAAGAAAGAATGGTCAAACTCTTAATTTTTAGTCAAAATAAGTGATAAACCTGTCTGTCTTTATTCTAACATGTAGCAGCAAAGAAGGTATCAAATCTGTATCGATGAAATGTGAAACCACTTGTGTGGTTTGGGTATGTTACACGGAATTTGAAATTAAAAAAAGTAGTTGGTCCACCCGAAAATGTTGTGCAATTCATGCGGCCCGCGACTCTTAGTAGGTTCCCCACCCCTGCCCTAAAGGAAAATCCTCCGCGCAATATTTTGTATTTTCCCTTGTAATCCACACAAATGTAGGATTTCGACATGTAATCCTCGCAAAAAATTGGTCTGCGCAGCTTAGCACAGCTTCCATAGATAACTTCAATAAACTTTCGATAAAATTTTAGATTTATGTTGCACAATGAAGTTCTATGTCGTCACAAACCTTATTTCGCAAATAATCCACGCAAATCAGTCAAGCGCATCATAACTTACCGATCGTCACGCTTGGGTCATTCCATGTCAAACGTCCCAGAAAAATGGCAAAATGTAACCCACCCTCTCAGATTTTTATCAAATTTCATATGTCCATGCAGCTAGTTGCACTGATTTCAACAAAAAAAAATTTTTTGAAATCTATCAATGTTTCACGAAGTTATGACATTTTGAAAATATGTCAAATATGTGATCACGCAGCGACGCGCATCAATGCTTTTTGATAATACTGTGTTTAAAATGTCATATTTCTTTCTAATTTGTATATTGTGGTCATTTTGGTAGGTTAGGTGAACCTTTAGGACATTCTCAATCACCTCATTACAGTTTTTCATGTTTTTGAAATATGGGTCAGTAATTGAGGGGGGTTCAGTTTGGGGGTATGCGAATGTGCATTCATGCATAACGACAACTTTAAAAGCTCATATCTTGAAGAGCACACTAGCTAGAAAGTTAAGTAATGGCTCAAATGAAAGCTCTTGCTGAGTACTTTCCTTGTTCTTAATTTTATGATGCTTCTCTGTAATTTGTTTAAAGGAGGGTCATAATAAAACACAGGTTCATTTTTCGGATATTTTTGTGATACTGCGTCTATTATCTATACTTTATGTGCCCTAATTTGTTATTAAAAGTTGTTAAGATGCAAAAGTTTAGTGTAGGTGTCTCACTGGATACTGAATGCCACAAAAAGACATATCCAACACAAAAACAAGGTATTTTACCAATTGACTTTCTAACAGATGAAGAGCAAGTGCTTCTGAATATTCGAGTAGCTGCTGATAAGGGTAATGAATGTTGTTTGGAGAACATATGTATTTTCCACAGGTACAATTACATTGGTCGGTACCCTTTCTTGCAGAAGAAGTGTTGTGATCCTTTTCGAGTCCACAGTAAACCAGTCAAAAATCTTAATATACGTCCTATCACTTGGGAATATTACCAAAAATATAAAAATTACAATTTAAACATTGTACCGTGAAAAGGTGTGATTTTCCCTTTTGAGGTAGTCTTTTCTCTTGACCAGTTGCTTGGGTATCATTGTGGGGACTTGTATTTTTCTGCTATCGTACTGTCACTGTTCCTAATTTTTTTTCATTTTAGAGATAATGTTGTCAAAAGATTTTATTTTCATTTTGTCTTCGTCTTTAGTGTCAGGTTGGTCTTGCTATAGGTCTACATCACTGACATTAAAAAAATTGGACATCTTTGCATGAAGGGTATCATGAATTTGACATAATTTTCTTTGCCCATAGAAAATGTTACTGCTTGAAGGCACACTATGCAACTTCACAGGTAATCACCTCAACGCTCTGTAAACTTTCATTAAGCTTGCTGAAAGATGCGTTTGCTTTAACAGTAGATGCAATGTTACATATTTCACTGTCAGTCGAACTCGAAGCTTCTTCATTTGATGATACATTTTGAAGGATAGTTTCTTTAAGTCTTGTACTGCATTTGGCACACACCTTTTTTTTCTGGTACAATATTTAAATTACAATTTTTATATTTTGGTAACATTCCCAAGTGAGTGGACGTATATTACGATTTTTGACTGGTTAACTGTGAACTTGAAAAGGATCACAACACTACTTCTGCAAGAAAGGGTACCGACCAATGTAATTGTACCTGTGGAAAATACATACGTTCTTCAAACAACATTCATTACCCTTATCAGCAGCTACTCGAATATTCAGAAGCACTTCCTCTTCATCTGTTAGAAAGTCAATTGGTTAAATACCTTGTTTTTGTGTTGGATATGTCTTTTTGTGGCATTCAGTATCCAGTGAGACACCTGCACTACACTTTTGCATCTTAACAACTTTTAAAAACAAATTAGGGCACATAAAGTATAGATAATAGACGCAGTATCACAAAAATATCCGAAAAATGAACCTGTGTTTTATTATGACCCTCCTTTAAACAAATTACAGAGAAGCATCATAAAATTAAGAACAAGGAAAGTACTCAGCAAGAGCTTTCATTTGAGCCATTACTTAACTTTCTAGCTAGTGTGCTCTTCAAGATATGAGCTTTTAAAGTTGTCGTTACGCATGAATGCACATTTGCATACCCCCAAACTGAACCCCCTTTAATTACTGACCCATATTTCAAAAACATGAAAAACTGTAATGAGGTGATTGAGAATGTCCTAAAGGTTCACCTAACCTACTAAAATGACCACAATATACAAATTAGAAAGAAATATGACATTTTAAACACAGTATTATCAAAAAGCATTGATGCGCGTCGCTGCAGTGATCACATATTTGACATATTTTCAAAATGTCATAACTTCGTGAAACATTGATAGATTTCAAAAATTTTTTTTTTTGTTGAAATCAGTGTAACTAGCTGCATGGACATATGAAATTTGATAAAAATCTGAGAGGGTGGGTTATATGGCCTGGGCAGTTGACATGGAATGACCCGCTTGTAATAACATCTATAATTCGCTAACGTAGTCTTTTAAAGTACATTTATCAGTATTTTTAGGATGACATTAAAGTGACTGCCGGCTAGGCAAGTTACATAAAATAATGTTTTCTGTGTGACAAATAATAATTATGGGTCCCCTTCCCTGAAGGGGACACATATTGATTTTACTCAAATTGTTCTTTTGTTTTCTTTTTTTTTCTCCCCCAAAGTTTGTCCGACTCATTTTCCATGAAATGTTTGATAGATTTCGATGAAATTTACACAGATGGTAAGTATAGTTATGTAGATGTGCATCCCACTTTGTTTTTGTTGATAACCCCAGTATTTACCCCGCTAGCCCCCTTTTACCCCAAAGTTTGTCCGACTCGTTTTGCCATCAAATGTTTAATAAATTTAGATGAAACTTACACAGATGGTAGGTATAGTTATGTAGATGTGCATCCCACTTTGTTTGTGTTGATAACCCCAGTATTTACCCCGCTAGCCCCCTAAAATGTTTTTTTTCACCCAAAGTTTGTCCGACTCGTTTTGCCATCAAATGTTTAATGAATTTGGATGAAACTTACACAGATGGTAGGTATAGTTATGTAGATGTGCATCCCACTTTGTTTGTGTTGATAACCCCACTATTTACCCCGTTAGCCCCCTAAAATGTTTTTTTTCACCCAAAGTTTGTCCGACTCGTTTTGCCATCAAATGTTTAATGGATTTGGGTGAAATTTGCACAGATGGTAGATATAGTTATGTAGATGTGCATCCCACTTTGTTTGTGTTGATAACCCTAGTACTTACCCTGCTAGCCCCCTAAAATGTTTTTTACCCCGCAAAGTTTGTCCGACTCGTTTTGCCATCAAATGTTTAATGGATTTGGATGAAACTTACACATATGGTAAAGATAGTTATGTAGATGTGCTTCCCACTTTGTTTGTGTTGATAACCCCAGTATTTACCCTGTTAACCCCTTAAAATGGGTGAGGTTTTAAACAGTGTCGGAATGGGCTGAAATTTGGATAGCTTGAAAAAGAGGCCATTTATAGGTGTTGATTGTTGTGTTCAACACTGTAGCCCCAACATTCACCCCACTAGCCCCCAAAGTGTAAAACGTATTTGTATGTTATTGGGCACCACAAACGAAAGATTTCTGTGGCCCAATAGTGTTACAAGGGCAACCAGTTGTGTGTTACTTGTGTTTGTGGGTTGCTTGTTGGATGTTTTTGTGGCATGGCAGTTAGGGGGTTGTTAACAGCCCTATGTAGTCAGAAGCATTAATGGTTGTTGCTCAAAACACCTCTAGTGGTCAAACCTTTAAACATTGGGCTCAAATTTTGTAGTACTATTGATTGAATTATTGTGGTTTCATAGTATTATTATTTATGCCCAGTGCTGATCACTGTGTTTTACCTTACAACACCCGACTTTCTCATGGTTATCTCTTGAAATGCATTATTTTTAACTTTGCATGTGTGGGGACCCATGAGTTTCTGCCTGCAGAAACAACTAAGGTTATAAAAGACGCTGGATAATGTGGGACCCAATATAAAATAAGCAGAGGAAATATATGAATGTTTTAAAATAGGTTATAGTGTATAGGCAATGACAAAATGTGCTAAGCCACCCTTCTAGTTTAGAGCAGTTTTGCATTCTCAAATTACTTCATAAGAAAGAAATGTAACAGCACAAAAATGTCTGAATCGTTATGAAAATGATAATTTGTGAAGTTTAGCGAAACGCTGCATGTGCAATAGAGGTAAACTGAAGTTTTGTAGTGTTTATCTTGTGTTTTTTTGTCAGATAGTGTTGCAAGCGCTACATGCAAAGTGCGTTAATCGTTAAATCCACCTGTCAATGAAAAGTCTATCAATCTGTGCAGAAAATTTTTATTCCGCGCAAAAATCCACGCAATTATTTTGACAAAAAAAATATTCTCCGCCCCCCCCAAAAAACTTTCCAATCTGGGGCATATGCAATTTTTGATTTTTTCTTGTCTCCATTTAAATATGCTGTCCTTGCAATATTGAACAGCTCCCTAAGACAACTCCAGTAAATTTTCTGAGAAACTTTATGTTAATGTAGAACAATAAACTGCTTGGTTGTAACAAGCTTAATTTCATTAATAGAGTCAATGAAAAGAAGTATAGCAAAACTGATGATGATTTGTTGTGTTTTTTTTCATTATTTTTGTCATAGTCTTGCAGGAATTACATACAAATTGCATGAACCATTTAATCCACTTGTAAATCAAAAATTCATTAATTTATGCAAATCTGCGCGGCAGTCAAGTTGAAATTCCATGCAAAATCTGTGCAATTATTTGAACCTAAAGAATTCACTGAAAGCATTTCAAAATTACAATTGTTTGGTGCATGGGAATTTATTGCCACTCATGAGTCAAAAATGACACAGACATAGATGTATTGGGTCATTTCATAGGCAATAAATGCTGTCATCTATGGTTAAGTGTAGTAAATAACAGTCATGTTCTGTTTCTTATTCCCACAGGTATTTAAATGCAAGGTTATATGTTAACATTTATTATGGGTCCTCTTCTATGAAGGGGACACATATTGTTTTTGTCCGTGTTTTCTTTTCTTTTTTCTGTCTAACGCTGGTTTGTTAAACGCTTTTGGTCAAGAAAGGGTGCTCCAAATTTATTAAAATTTTGACAGATGTTACATATTAATCCAAATTTGATCCTCCTGAAGTTTAACTCCGAATGACCCAGCGGTTCACCCGCAGGCCCCAAAATCTAAAATTTTTAAAACGGCTGTACTGACTAAAGTACATCATCTAGGAGTTATGTGCTCTGTTGGTTGGTGCAGAATTTTCTAACTTTTAACAGGATTTACCCATTTTTACCCCTTAAACCCCGAAATATTCATTTCTGTCTGATGCTGGTTTGTCAAACGCATTTGGGCAAGAAAGAGTGCTTTAAATTTATTCAAATTTACACAGATGTTAGCTATTGTTTAAAACTTGATCCTCTTAAAGTTTGACCCCCAAATGACCCAGCCGTTCACCATGAAATCATTCCAATTATTTTTTATTGTGCTTAAAGGGTTCACATTTTTTGTTTTTTGCAACTAGCATATAATACTGTGTTGTTTATGTTTGACCTGGTAACAAATCTTCATGAGCAAGTGTATGCATAAAATAGTTTGGACAAGTTACATTTGTAAGCTGCAACGTTAGTCATTTAAATTTCTTAAACCTATCTGTTGTGTGGTTTTGACAGACAAATATACTAAAATAGTGTTAATACAAGTTGTGTTCTGCAGAAAGAAGAGAAGACATGTGTTTGAACTGAACATTATTGGACCCTTCAACAGTTCTTGTTCAACAGACAATCACCATTCATGTACAGACAATCACCATTCATGTACAGACAATCACCATTCATGTACAGACAATCATCATTCATGTACAGACAATCACCATTCATGTACAGACAATTACCATTCATGTACAGACAATCACCATTCATGTACAGACAATCACCGTTCATGTACAGACAATCACCATTCATGTACAGACAATCACCATTCATGTACAGACAATCACCATTCATGTACAGACAATCACCATTCACTATTCTAAATAACTGAGAATGGAAAATATTTTTCATTTCCATTCTTAGTTTCAGCAACTCATAGAAGATATACTGGACAATACCGGTATTTCCAAGTGAATATTTTCTAAAAAAATGTAATTTTGCACTGGACAATTGTTTGTGTGTTTTGTTTTGTGCACAAAATCAGTTGCATGTCTTGAATAATGTTTTTTTTACCTTGGTCAGTGTTGTTTTGTGTTGTTTGTTTGTTTCAAGTGTGTTTACGTTTTAACTTAATAAGACAGGTAGAGATTGATTCCAATATTAGATCAATCGAATCCGTAAAACACATGTTGATGGCTAACAAAATGTTAACAAAAATTGTCAAGATCCTAATTGTGAATTTTGTCGATTTTGTTTGGAAATTCAAGCACGCTTCAAATTGCAAATTCATGCAAAGTTGTACCAACAAAAATCTGTTATTTTTAAATGCAGCATGAACTTGGGCAATAATTGCATATTTAGAGTTTTGAACATATGTGTGAAAATTTGTTTGTGAAGATTTCTGAATCTAACTAATGTGACGTAATATTTCATGAGTTTGGCAAATCTGATATCAGTGTTTAGTTTTAAACATTTTGCCAATTTTCAAACCATGATACGAAAGTAACGTTCCATTGGCACAAGAATGAAAATATGATGCAACCTTTTGTTGCCAAAGTGATTTAAAAAACTAATTTTATGCCTCAGTGAAACCTAAAATTTAGTTAATATTTGATCACAGAAAATAGTAAGCGAAACAATTTAATTATGCCATTGTGAAAATATATCCTTGCGCCATCAATCATCTGTTTATAAACAAACTTGCGAAAAAATGACCAGTGTCATTCTGGCAGAATAATTTCCCCAATTACAAAAACTTTACCACGATATTTCAGTTACTATGTAAATTGCAAATTAATGCAAGACACAATTAGAAAACAAAACAATAATTGAATAAATTAATTATAACGTATAGAGCAGTTTAATGAAGTTTAGCCAAAAAAATGCTGTGCAGAGTAGCCTATTGTCCTTCTACTGCAAGATCTTTTTTTACATATTTTGATCATTAGCAGAAATCGTAACTGTCAGCGTTATAACACGCAAAAATTAGGCTAAAACGCTTGTGATCACCAACTGTCCAGGAGGTAAGCTTTTTACTAGAAGGATTCAATGTTGAGCCTAGAACTTTTTTTGTCCCGTTGACTTTACGACACACCCTTAACGCGTTTTTACAGCAGAACGCTTTTAGTAAGTCCCTTTTTTCAATTTTTATGTAAAAATTTTCTCATGTGGAAAAATTAGCTGCAAACAACCTCAATTTTGAATGCAGAACAACTTTATTTTTAAAACTGTTGCAGAGTTTTTTTTAACCAGCAGGGTACCATGTTGGATCCAAGAGCTAACTCTTTTCTGTCCCGTTAACTCCACGACACACTTTGCGCGTTTACAGCAGAACGCATTTTGCGAGACACCTTTTAAATTTTGTTAAAATATATGTCAAATATTTCATATGAGGAAAAATTGCCTGCAAACAACCTCAATTTTGAACGTAGAACAACATTAGGTTTGACCAATGACAGACAGGTTTAAGCGAACCGTCTGAGTGACTTATAGGCTACACATATTGCACGTTTAGACATTTCGTAACATATGAAAAAAATAACAAAATGGCGGGGTTCAAATTTGGTCTTGTGATATGGGTATAGCTGGTGGATTACTGAGAATAAAATAATGGTCTCCTATGTTCAACACATTGTTTTAGGTAACACTTATTTATCGAGCACAATGACGTTTTAAGCACCGAGCTGCTAAACAGAACGAGACACTTCATTTGAAACTGAGCAGTTTTTATCATTGCACTACTATTGAGTGGTAATAGCGATATTGTCAGCAGTGCCGGATGAATCATTAGGCAAAGTAGGCACGTGCCGGTCAAAAATCCAGGCCACTTTTTTGATTTGGCAACACTGATAATTCTATTTTTTTAGTTGGGAACCCTGATTTTCGGGCCACTTATAACATGTGCCTACAGGCCAGTAGACCCTTAATCCCGCACTGATTGTCAGTAATACATTGATGCTATTAATTTTGTGTACGTCTTTGTAATGGTTTGGCAATGGTTTGGTTTGGCTACATACTTTTGTTTGTAAACCGAGTAATCTGGTCTTGTTGAAACACTAATGGTGGTACCTAATTGCGCACAAAATAGGGTTTAGTTGGATTATGTGGGTGTCGATACACGTCTTTCATTAACTCTTTTATTTTTTATTTCTTTTCGTTGTTATTTATTTCTTCTTTTTAGCCGTAAAAACGCTGTACCATGTTTCACACGAGAACACGACGGAAACTGTTTTGTGGAGCATCATTCACTTTCCAATGACGCATACGAGAAACTTTTGAGAAGTCGAACTCGTTAATTTCTACTTGAAAATGAAGATTCAAATGGACATCGCACAAAAGGAAGCACACTGGGCGCTAAGCAGGAAAATACAGAAGTATTAAAGACAAAGGTGACAATCACGCAAACGAAACAAAGCCAACTCGCAATACAGAGGTTTCAAAACATCATAGCTTTTGTTTTATGGAGTGAGGTTTGGGGCGCGAAAAGGGTTAGTGGAGTAAGCGAACGGTATGAGTGACTTATACACATATAATTTCAAATTTTCATGCGTTTTGGAATATGCTGAAAAATTATCAAAATTGCGAAAGTATGGAAATTAGAGAAACAAAAGTGCAAAATTACTAAAATTAGATGAATAATTAAAAACATGCAAATTTGGTCTTGTGCTATCGGAATAGCTAAAATACATTGTCGGGTATGATGAAGAGTTGAAGACATTATTATTGTTATGGGTAACATTTATTTATCGATTGCATTTCTTTAGGTTATGAAGGTTTCAAGCAATCATCATCAGCGTTTGCAAACCGAGCTGCTTATGAAGAAGCACGCCGTTTGTCGATTGAATTCAAACTTTGGAGCCAGACCGCAAAACACATTGTACCAGGTATGATGAAAATGTTGACATACTGAAGAGTGGTACAGCGATATTATTAGAAAAACATTGATGCTATTTATTTTGTGTACGTCCTTACAATGGTTTGACAGTAAAATCTTGTCCTAAATTTTCAAACTGTCTTGTGTACAAACTTTTGTTTGTAAACAATCCCAATTGATTTTTTTGCGTGTTGATGCACGTGTTTCACTGCCTCATTTCTTCAAAGCATGTTGTTATTTTGTCATTTCGTTCCAGCAGTTAGAACGCTGTACGACGACAGAATCTGCTTTGTGTATCATCATTCATTTACCAGTGACGCATACGAAGTGAAACTCGGAAATTTCAACTGGAAAATGAAAAGATTTACATGAATGCCGAACAAAAGGAAGCACACTTCAAACAGAAAAATAAAAAAGTAGGTAAAAAATAAAGGTGTCAATTGACGTAAACGAAACAAAAGCACCTCGCCAAACAGAGGTTTAAAACATCATATTTTTTATGGGTTGAGATGGGGGTTCGTGTGCAACGCACGTACATTTTTTCCAAGTTATAGTCTAAATCAGTGGTTCTCAACCTTCCGTGGACCGTGCACAGCCCCCTAAAGGTAACTTTTTGGCCTTGTGGCCCCCTTCAAGTAAAGCTGTTTGACCTTTACCACCCTTAAAAATGTAAACGGCAATCTCGTGTTGGAATTCGGTACAAAATTCGGCTTTAAACAGGTCGGATAGATTAAACAAGAATTTGTAATCGTGATAAACCTCAGTATAAACAAATAGTATGTGAAATAGTCGATTGAGTTAGGGAAAGAAGTTAAAAAGAAAATGGCTTTTAGTGGGTGCTTCAGGTGAATCTACACCCAACCTGAGCTGCTTAGGAAAGAGAAACACACTGTTCAACGGTTGAGTGCAAACTATGGAGTCGAACACAAAGCACATTAAATCAGGTTAGGTTCAATATGTTGATTGCCATACGAGTGGTACAGCGATATTGTCAGTAATACTTTGATGCTATTTATTTTGTGTACATTCTTGTAATGATATGACAGTAAACTCTTGTATAGCATTTTCAAACTGTCGTCGTATGTGCATACTTTGGTTGCAAACCATTTAATCTGCAAGTCATGTTATTTCATTCTTAGCGGCACTTAACTGCCCACAAATTAGGGTTCGGTTGTATTACATGTGTGTGGATAGAAGTCTCTCATTGACTTATTTCTTTCAAGTCCGTTGACATTTTTTCATTTCTTTTCAGCTGTAAGAGCGCTGTACAATGTTTCCTACTAGGACATGACAGAATATGTTTTGTCGAGCATCATCCATTTACTAACGACCTCTATCCCTTGACACTTTCTAATTCCCCCAAGAATTATTTGCTCACAAAACCCTCGCAATCACAAATTTCTGCTTAAAGAAGTAAGTTTAAAGTAGTAACAAGATCGCCCAGCCCAGTTAAATATACAACTCTGCCCATTAAACCATCGCTTTGGACTATAACTTTGAAACAAGGTACAAGCGTTACTTAAATACGACCCACCCCCAAAAAACTTAGATATTTCAAAACCCCTGTTTGTCGAGATGGCTTTGTTTTGTTAACACCAATTGTCACCATTATCTTTGACTTACTTTTTTATTTTTTGTTTTGCACCATGTGTATTGCTTCAAGTGCGGTGTTCACACGAATCTTTTCGTTTTCGGGTAGACATTATCGAGTTCGGCTTCCCACAGGTTTCTGATATGCGTCGTCAACTGACTTGAAAGAAATAAGTCATTGGGAGACTTCTATCCACACACATGTAATACAACTGAACCCTAATTTGTGCGCAGTTAAGTGCCGCTAAGAATGAAATAACATGACTTGCAGATTAAATGGTTTGCAACCAAGGTGTGCACACACGACGGCAGTTTGAACATGCTAGACAGGGGTTTACTGTCATACCATTGCAAGAATGTACACAAAATAAATAGCATCAATGTAGTACTGACAATATCGCTGTACCACTCGTCAGTATGGCAATCAACATATTGAACCTAACCTGATTTATTGTGCTTTGTGTTTGGCTCCATAGTTTGCAAGTTTAAATTTACACATTTAATTTTTCGCAATTTAGATAATTTTTCCGTATGTTCCGAAATGTCATAAAGCGTACAATTATGTGTGTATAAGTTACTCAGACAGATGTCATTTATCCCAAACCTCTATCCCGTGACCCTTTTCTAATTCCCCCAGAATTATTTACTTGCAAAACCCTCGCAATCCCAAACTTCTGCTTAAAGAACCAAACTTAAAGTAGTAACAAGATCGCCCAGCTAAGTTAAATATACAACTCTGCCCATTGAACCATCGCTTGGGACTATAACTTGGAAACGAGGTACAAGCGTTACTTAAACACGACATACCCCCAAAAAATTAGATATTACAAAAACCCTGTTTGTCAAGATGGCTTTGTTTCGTTAACACCAATTGTCACCATTATGTTTGACTTACTTTTTTGTTTTTTGTTCTGCACCATGTGTATTGCTTCAAGTGCGGTGTTCATACGAATCTTTTCGTTTTCGGGTAGACATTATCGAGTTCGGCTTCCCACAGGTTTCTGATATGCGTCGTTAGTAAGTGGATGATGCTTGACAAAACATATTCTGTCATGTCCTAGTATGAAACATCGTACAGCGCTCTTACAGCTGAAAAGAAATAACAAAATGTCAACGGACTTGAAAGAAATAAGTAAATGAGTGACTTGTATTAACACACATGTAATACAACTGAACCCTAATTTGTGCGCGGTTAGGTGCCGCTAATAATGTAATAACATGACTTGCAGATTAAATGGTTTGCAACCAAAGTATGCACACACGACGGCAGTTTGAAAATGCTAGACAGGGGTTTACTGTCATACCATTGCAAGAATGTACACAAAATAAATAGCATCAATGTAGTACTGACAATATCGCTGTAACACTCGTCAGTATGGCAATCAACATATTGAATCTAACCTGATTTAATGTGCTTTGTGTTCGGCTCCATAGTTTGCAGAAGCCGAACTCGATAATATCTATCCGAAAACGAAAACGACGCATATCAGAAACCTGTGGGAAGCCGAACTCGATAATGTCTATTCGAAAACGAAAAGATTCGAATGAACACCGCACTTGAAGGAATACACATGGTGCAGAACAAAAAAAATAGAAAAAAGTAAGCCAAAGATAATGGTGGCAATTGGTGTTAATGAAACAGAGCCATCTCGACAAACAAGGGTTTTGAAACATCTAAGTTTTATGTGGTTGGTGGTGTTTAAGTAACGCTTGTACCTCGTTTCCAAGTTATAGTCCAAAGCGATGGTTTAATGGGCAGAGTTCTATATTTAACCGGACTGGGCGATATTGTTACTACTTTAAACTTACTTCTTTAAGCAGAAAGTTGTGATTGCGAGGGTTTTGTAAGCAAATAATTCTTGGGGGAATTAGAAAGTGTCAAGGGATAGAGGTTTGAAATAAATGACATCTTCTTGAATAACTTATACGCACATAATTGTTCGTTTTACGACATTTCGGAACATACGGAAATATTATCGAAATTGCGGAAAATTAAATGAGTAATTAAAAAAAGGAAATTTGGTCTTGTGGCATCGGGGTACCTAGTGTTCTGACAACAATAATTTTCTGGTATGTTCAAACATTGTTTCAGGAAACATTTATTTATCAATTTAATTTGTTTAGGTTATGAAGGCTTCAAGTAATCATCGGCAGCGTTAACAACCTGAGCTTCTTAGGAAAGAGAAACACACTATTTGTCGGTTGAATGCATACTATGGAGCCAGAACACAAAGCACAATAAATCAGGTTAGGTTCAATATGTTGATTGCCATACTGACGAGTGGTACAGCGATATTGTCAGTACTACATTGATGCTATTTGTTTTGTGTACATTCTTGCAATGGCATGATAGTGAACCCCTGTCTAGCATTTTCAAACTGCCGTCATGTGTGCACAGTTTGGTTGCAAACCATTTAATCTGCAAGTCATGTTATTATAATACACTATTAGCGGCACCTAATTGCGCACAAATTAGGGTTCAGTTGTATTACATGTTTTTTGACTCAAGTCTCTCATCGATTTATTTCTTTCAAGCCTGTTAACTTTTTGTTATTTGTTTTCAGCTGTAAGAGCACTGTGCGATGTTTCCCACTAGGACAGAGAATCTGTTTTGTCGAGCATCATCCATTTACTAACGACGCATATCAGAAACCTGTGGGAAGCCGAATTCGATAATGTCTACCCGAAAACGAAAAGATTCGAATGAACACCGTACATCAAGCAATACACATGGTGCAGAACAAAAAAATAAAAAAGTAAGTCAAAGATAATGGTGACAATTGGTGTTAACGAAACAAAACCATCTCGACAAACAGGGGTTTTGAAATATCTTATTTTTTGGGGGTGGGTCATATTAAGTAACGCTTGTACATCGTTTCCAAGTTATAGTCCAAAGCGATGTTTTAATGGGCAGAGTTGTATATATAACTTAGCTGGGCGACCTTGTTACTACTTTAAGTTTGGTTCTTTAAGCAGAAGTTTGGGATTGCAGGGATTTTGCAAGTAAATAATTCTGGGGGAATTAGAAAAGGATCAAGGGATAGAGGTTTGGGATAAATGACATCTGTCTGAGTAACTTATACGCACATAATTGTTCGTTTTACGACATTTCGGAACATACGGAAAAATTATCGAAATTGCGAAAAATTAAATGTGTAATTAAAAAACATGTAAATTTAAACTTGTGACATCGAGATAGCTAGTGTTCTGACAACAATAATTGTCTGGTATGTTCAAAACATTGTTTCAGGGAACATTTATTTATCAATTTAATTTGTTTAAGTTATGAAGGCTTCAAGCAATGATCGGCAGCGTTAGAAAGCTGAGCTTCTTAGGAAAAAGAAACACACTATTTGTCGGTTGAATGCAAGCTATGGAGCCAAAACACAAAGCACAATAAATCAGGTTAGGTTCAATATGTTGATTGCTATACTAACGAGTGGTACAGCGATATTGTCAGTACTACATTGATGCTATTTATTTTGTGTACATTCTTGCAATGGCATGATAGTGAATCCCTGTCTAGCATTTTCAAACTGCCGTCATGTGTGCACAGTTTGGTTGCAAACCATTTAATCTGCAAGTCATGTTATTATAATACACTATTAGCGGCACCTAATTGCGCACAAATTAGGGTTCAGTTGTATTACATGTGTTTTGACTCAAGTTTCTCATCGATTTATTTCTTTCAAGCCTGTTAACCTTTTGTTATTTGTTTTCAGCTGTAAGAGCACTGTGCGATGTTTCCCACTAGGACACGAGAGAATCTGTTTTGTCGAGCATCATCCATTTACTAACGACGCATATCAGAAACGTGTGGGAACTCGAACTCGATAATGTCTATCCGAAAACGAAAAGATTCGAATGAACACCGTGAATCAAGCAATACACATCGTGCAGAACAAAAAAATAAAAAAGTAAGTCAATAATAATGGTGACAATTGGTGTTAACGAAACAAAGCCATCTCGACAAACAGGGGTTTTGAAATATCTTATTTTTGGGGGGTGGGTCGTGTTTAAGTAACGCTTGTACATCGTTTCCAAGTTATAGTCCAAAGCGATGGTTTAATGGGCAGAGTTGTATATTTAACTGGACTGGGCGATCTTGTTACTACTTTAAACTTAGTTCTTCAAACAGAAATTTGGGATTGCGAGGGTTTTGCAAGTAAATAATTCTGGGGAAATTAGAGAAGGGTCACGGGATAGAGGTTTGGGATAAATTACATCTGTCTGAGACTCTGAGTAACTTATACACACATAATTGTACGTTTTACGACATTTCGGAACATACGGATAAATTATCGAAATTGCGGAAAATTAAATGTGTAATTAAAAAACATATCAATTTAAACTTGTGGCATCGGGATAGCTAGTGTTCTGACAACAATGATTGTCTGGTATGTTCAAAACATTGTTTTAGGTTTAATGGTGAAAATAACGGCCCAAATAGACGTTAAAAGCGACATGCTTTATTGTTCAAACGTTTCGGCAAATGCTCATGCCATCATCAGTGATATGAAGGCCACGTCAATTGCACCCAGTTATATACACTTTAGTCGCATAAAAGAATGATAAAAAGGTGCGAAACAAGCGTCACACAAAACCGATAGATAAAAAGGTGCGCAGAAGCGAGATGTAAGCCACCTGCAAATGTGTGCGTCTGACCAAACAGGTGCAGAGCAACTACGACATACAATATATTTACAAACAAAGAAACAATAGTAGGACAGCACGTCACATCAAAATACGCAATAAGTTAATTAGGTATTAAACAAATACAAAGGAACCGACTTAAAATCAACGTTTAATTCCGGTTTATAGCGTTGAATGAAAAATGATTCCAGTAACATAAGTCGATAGCGGTCCCTGGCTGTCCCAAGCACTTCCGGGTTTTAAAAGTCCACTACATGGTCTTTGTTGGCCTCAAGGTGTTGACACACTTCGGACGTTTCGATTTGTTGGTGTTCATGAACTCGCGTTCCAAGGTTTCGCCTGGTTTATCCAATGTAGGTTTTTCCACAAGAACATTTCAGTCTGTAAACAACCGAAGATCGGTTGAGTAATCCTTGCATATCTTTATGCACAAATGCTTTCACAAGCTTCTGTGTTTGGTGGAACGAACGTACACGGACCTTTCCGTCTGTTGCTTTAAGGATAAAACAGAAGAGTTCTTTCTGTATGCGGTGGTTGATGTCGCCAAGGTATGGTAGTTTGATGCAACTAAATTTGGTGTTGAAATCCAAATCTGTGGACTTAGCTACATTGACGTAGCGTCTGTTTAACACCAACCTAATACGTCTATTTGGGCCGTTATTTTCACCTTAAACTTATGAACAGATCCGTATATAGTGTTCCATTGTTTTAGGTAATATTTATTTATAGATGACATTTGTTTAGGTTATGAAGGCTTCAAGCAATCATCGGCAGCGTTAGCAACCTGAGCTTCTTAGGAAAGAGAAACACACTATTTGTCGGTTGAATGCAAGCTATGGAGCCAGAACACAAAGCACAATAAATCAGGTTAGGTTCAATATGTTGATTGCTCTACTAACGAGTGGTACAGCGATATTGTCAGCAATACTTTGATACTATTCATTTTGCTTACATTCTTGTAAAGATATGACAGTTAACTCTTGTCTAGCATTTTCAAATTGTCGTCATGTGAGCATACTTTAATTGCAAGCGATTTAATCTGCAAGTCATGTTATTGCATTCTTAGCGGCACCTAACTGCGCAAAAATTAGGGTTCAGTTGTGTTACATGTGTGTGGATAGAAATCTCTCATTGACTTATTTCTTTCAAGTCCGTTGACATTTTGTTATTTCTTTTCAGTTGTAAGAGCGCTGTACGATGTTTCCCGCTAGGAGACGACAGAATCTATTTTGTCAAGCATCATCCATTTACTAACGACGCATATCAGAAACGTGTGGGAAGTCGAACTCGATAATGTCTACCCGAAAACGAAAAGATTCGAATGAACACCTTGCATCAAGCAATATACATCGTGCAGAACAAAAAAATAACAAAAGTAAGTCAATAATAATGGTGACAATTGGTGTTAACGAAACAAAGCCATCTCGACAAACAGAGGATTTTAAATATCTAAGTTTTATGGGGGATTCGTGTTTAAGCAGCTTGTCTCCAAGTTATAGTCCCAAGCGATGGCTTATTGGGAAGAGTTGTATAAATAACTTAGCTGGGCGATCTTGTTACTACTTTAAGTTTGGTTCTTTAGGCAGAAGTTTGGGATTGCAGGGGTTTTGCAAGTAAATATTTCTGGGGGAATTAGAAAAGGGTCAAGGGATAAAGGTTTGGGATAAATGACATCTACTTGTGTAACTTGTTAAAAAACTGATTCTTATTGCTTATTCAAATAGAATTAAAACAGAACATTAATAAACATAATTGCAGAATGAACATACAATAGTTGACATATAAACACATTCAGACTAAACATCAGGTCAACTACCACTGCACACACCAACTGCAACTAAACACTAACACAAGGTCAAGAACTAAATTGACACCTTGGCACACTGCCACATGGCAAAATCAATCATGAATCAAACTCAGTGAGGCATAAATAAACGAACATCTTTTAAATTCATCAGGGGACAAATTTTAATCTAACAAACTTATACACACATAATTGTACGTTTTACTAGATTTCGGAAAACTAAAAAATTATCGAAATTGGGAAAATTTAAAAAATAAGGAAACAGTGGTACGAAATTGCGGAAAATTAAATGTGTAATTAAAAAACATATCAATTTAAACTTGTGGCATCGGGATAGCTAGTGTTCTGACAACATCAATTTAAACTTGTGGCATCGGGATAGCTAGTGTTCTGACAACAATGATTTTCTTGTATGTTCAAAACATTGTTTTAGGTAATATTTATTTATAGATGACATTTGTTTAGGTTATCAAGGCTTCAAGTAATCATCGGCAGCGTTAGCAACCTGAGCTTCTTAGGAAAGAGAAACACACTATTTGTCGGTTGAATGCAAGCTATGGAGCCAAAACACAAAGCACAATAAATCAGGTTAGGTTCAATATGTTGATTGCCATACTAACGAGTGGTACAGCGATATTGTCAGCAATACTTTGATACTATTCATTTTGCTTACATTCTTGTAAAGATATGACAGTTAACTCTTGTCTAGCATTTTCAAATTGTCGTCATGTGAACATACTTTGATTGCAAGCGATGTAATCTGCAAGTCATGTTATTGCATTCTTAGCGGCACCTAACTACGCAAAAATTAGGGTTCAGTTGTATTACATGTGTGTGGATAGAAGTCTCTCATTGACTAATTTCTTTCAAGTCCGTTGACATTTTGTTATTTCTTTTCAGTTGTAAGAGCGCTGTACGATGTTTCCCACTAGGAGACGACAGAATCTATTTTGTCGAGCATCATCCATTTACTAACGACGCATATCTGAAACGTGTGGGAAGTCGAACTCGATAATGTCTACCCGAAAACGAAAAGATTCGAATGAACAACTTGCATCAAGCAATATACATCGTGCAGAACAAAAAAATAACAAAAGTAAGTCAATAATAATGGTGACAATTGGTGTTAACGAAACAAAGCCATCTCGACAAACAGAGGATTGTAAATATCTAAGTTTTATGGGGGATTCGTGCTTAAGCAGCTTGTCTCCAAGTTATAGTCCCAAGCGATGGCTTATTGGGCAGAGTTGTATATTTAACTGGGCTGGGCGATCTTGTTACTACTTTAAACTTGATTTTTGAAGCAGAAATTTGGAATTGCGAGGGTTTTGCAAGTAAATAATTCTGGGGGAATTAGAAAAGGGTCACGGGATAGAGGTTTGGAAAAAATCAGCGCTTCCCAACCGGTGGGCCGCGGCCCACTTGTGGTCCGCGACGTTCTTTCTGGTGGGCCGCGAAGCTTTTCAAACTGTTACCATACCAATATTGAAGTTCAAAAAAGTTACACAGTTTGTGTGAACGTACTTTCAAGTTTAACTATATTTCTTTAAAATATAATATTATAGTTACTATGAAAGCCGCATAAGATTTCACGTTAAACAAAGCTTTATCATACAAACAAACTGCAATTGTTACGTCATAACAGTATTTAAACTGCAATTGTCGCATCACAACACTACTTGTATTAGTAACTATAACGTAATCGAAGACACGAAACAGCACTGATATGTGAGCTTGTCTCCCAATAAACTCCGACTTGATCTCATCATATCGAACCAGCAAGCTTAGGCTTCACATTAACAGAAATATTGCTGGTGCGGTTATTGTTTTTCGTTCTTAATTTTAGTTATTTTTCCATCGTGGTTTGTCGCAATACTAAACGGTGGTCCGCCATGACAAATTGTTTTTTAAAGTGGGCCGTGAGCTGGAAAAGGTTGGGAAGCACTGGAATAAATGACATCTGTCTGAGTAACTTATACGCACATAATTGTACGTTTTACGACATTTCGGAACATACGGAAAAATTATCGAAATTGCGGAAAATTAAATGTGTAATTAAAAAACATATCAATTTAAACTTGTGGCATCGGGATAGCTAGTGTTCTGACAACAGTGATTATCTGTTATATTCAAAACATTTGTTTAGGTTATTAAGGCTTCAAGCAATCATCGGCAGCGTTAGCAACCTAAGTTTCTTAGGAAAGAGAAACACACTGTTCGACGGTTGAGTGCAAACTATGGAGCCAAACACAAAGCACAATAAATCAGGTTAGATTCAATATGTTGATTGCCATACTGACGAGTGGTACAGCGATATTGTCAGCAATACTTCGATGCTATTTATTTTGTGTACATTCTTGCAATGGTATGACAGTAAACCCCTGTCTAGAATTTTCAAACTGTCGTCGTGTGTGCATACTTTGGTTGCAAACCATTTAATCTGCAAGTCATGTTATTATAATACACTATTAGCGGCACCTAATTGCGCACAAAATAAGGAACAGTTGTATTACATGTGTTTTGACACAAAGCTCTCATCGATTTATTTCTTTCAAGCATGTTGACATTTTGTTATTTGTTTTCAGCTGTAAGAGCGCTGTACGATGTTTCCCACTAGGACACGACAGAATCTGTTTTGTCGAGCATCATCCATTTACTAATGACGCATATCAGAAACCTGTGGGAGGCCGAACTCGATAATGTCTACCCGATAACGAAAAGATTCGAATGAACACCGTACATCAAGCAATACACATGGTGCAGAAAAAATAGTTAGTCAAAGATAATGGTGACGATTGGTACAAAGCCATCTCGACAAACAGAGGATTTAAAATATCTAAGTTTTATGGGCCGTTCGTGCTTAAGCAGCTTGTTTCCAGGTTTTGGGCCAAAGCGATGGTTTAATGGACAGAGTTGTATATTCAATTTAGCTAGGCGATCTTGTTACTACTTAAGTTTATTTCTTTAAGCAAAAGTTTGGTATTGCAGGGGTTTTGCAAGTAAATAATTCTGGGGGAATAGGAAAAGGGTCACGGGATAGAGGTTTGGAATGATTGACATCTGTCTGAGTAACTTATACACACATAATTGTATGTTTTACGACATTTCGGAACATACGCAATAATTATCGAAATTGCAAAAAAATGAATGAGTAATTAAAAAAAGGAAATTGGGTTTTGTGGCATCGGGACAGCTAGTGTTCTGACAACAATGATTGTCTGGTATGTTCAAAACGTTGTTTTAGGGAAGATTTATTTATCAATTAAGCACTGGAATCAATGACATCTGTCTGAGTAACTTATACACACATAATTGTACGTTTTACGACATTTCGGAACATACGGAAAAATTATCGAAATTGCGGAAAATTAAATGTGTAATTAAAAAACATATCAATTTAAACTTGTGGCATTGGGATAGCTAGTGTTCTGACAACAGTGATTATCTGTTATATTCAAAACATTTGTTTAGGTTATTAAGGCTTCAAGCAATCATCGGCAGCGTTAGCAACCTAAGCTTCTTAGGAAAGAGAAACACACTATTTGTCGGTTGAATGCAAACTATGGAGCCAGAACACAAAGCACAATAAATCAGGTTAGGTTCAATATGTTGATTGCCATACTAACGAGTGGTACAGCGATATTGTCAGCAATACTTCGATGCTATTCATTTTGCTTACATTCTTGTAAAGATATGACAGTTAACTCTTGTCTAGCATTTTCAAATTGTCGTCATGTGTGCATATTTTGATTGCAAGCGATTTAATCTGCATGTCATGTTATTGCATTCTTAGCGGCACCTAACTACGCAAAAATTAGGGTTCAGTTATATTACATGTGTGTGGATAGAAGTCTCTCATTGACTCATTTCTTTCAAGTCCGTTGACATTTTGTTATGTCTTTTCAGTTGTATAAGCGCTGTACGATGTTTCCCACTAGGACATGACAGAATATGTTTTGTCAAGCATCATCCATTTACTAACGACGCATATCTGAAACCTGTGGGAAGCCGAACTCGATAATGTCTACCCGAAAACGAAAAGATTCGTATGAACACCGCACTTGAAGCAATACACATGGTGCAGAACACCAAAAAAAAGTAAGTCAAAGATAATGGTGACAATTGGTGTTAACGCAACGAAGCCATCTCGACAAACAGAGGATTTAAAATATCTAAGTTTTATGGGCCGTTCGTGCTTAAGCAGCTTGTCTCCAAGTTTTGGGCCAAAGCGATGGTTTAATGGGCAGAGTTGTATATTCAATTTAGCTAGGCGATCTTGTTACTACTTTAAGTTTATTTCTTTAAGCAAAAGTTTGGGATTGCATGGGTTTTGCAAGTAAATAATTCTGGGCGAATAAGAAAAGGGTCACGGGATAGAGGTTTGGAATGATTGACATCTGTCTGAGTAACTTATACACACATAATTGTACGTTTTATGACATTTCGGAACATACGCAATAATTATCGAAATTGCAAAAAATTGAATGAGTAATTAAAAAAAGGAAATTGGGTTTTGTGGCATCGGGACAGCTAGTGTTCTGACAACAATGATTGTCTGGTATGTTCAAGACATTGTTTCGGGGAACATTTATTTATCAATTTAGTTTGTTTAGGTTATGAAGGCTTCAAGCAATCATCGGCAGCGTTAGCAACCTGAGCTTCTTAGGAAAGAGAAACACACTATGTGTCGGTTTAATGCAAACTATGGAGCCAGAACACAAAGCACAATAAATCAGGTTAGGTTCAATATGTTGATTGCCATACTAACGAGTGGTACAGCGATATTGTCAGCAATACTTCGATGCTATTCATTTTGCTTACATTCTTGTAAAGATATGACAGTTAACTCTTGTCTAGCATTTTTAAATTGTCGTCATGTGTGCATTCTTTGATTGCAAGCGATTTAATCTGCATGTCATGTTATTGCATTCTTAGCGGCACCTAACTACGCAAAAATTAGGGTTCAGTTGTATTACATGTGTGTGGATAGAAGTCTCTCATTGACTCATTTCTTTCAAGTCCGTTGACATTTTGTTGTTTCTTTTCAGCTGTAAGAGCGTTGTACGATGTTTCCCAATAGGAGACGACAGAATCTATTTTGTCGAGCATCATCCATTTACTAACGACGCATATCTGAAACGTGTGGGAAGTCGAACTCGATAATGTCTATCCGAAAACGAAAAGATTCGAATGAACACCTTACACATCAAGCAATACACATCGTGCAGAACAAAAAATAAAAAATGTAAGTCAAAGATAATGGTGACAATTGGTGTTTACGAAACAAAGCCATCTCGACAAACAGAGGATTTGAAATATCTAAGTTTTATGGGGGATTCGTGCTTAAGCAGCTTGTCTCCAAGTTATAGTCCAAAGCGATGGTTTAATGGGCAGAGTTGTATATTTAACTGGGCTGGGCGATCTTGTTACTACTTTAAGTTTATTTCTTTAAGCAAAAGTTTGGGATTGCATGGGTTTTGCAAGTAAATAATTCTGGGGGAATAAGAAAAGGGTCACGGGATAGAGGTTTGGAATCAATGACATCTGTCTGAGTGACTTATACACACATAATTGTACGTTTTACGACATTTCGGAACATACGGAAAAATTATCGAAATTGCGGAAAATTAAATGTGTAATTAAAAAGCATATCAATTTAAACTTGTTGCATCGGGATAGCTAGTGTTCTGACAACACTGATTAATCTTTATTTATAGATGACATTTGTTTAAGTTATGAAGGCTTCAAGCAATCATCGGCAGCGTTAGCAAGCTGAGCTTCTTAGGAAAGAGAAACACACTGTTCGACGGTTGAGTGCAAACTATGGAGCCAGAACACAAAGCACAATAAATCAGGTTGGGTTCAATATGTTGATTGCCATACTAACGAGTGGTACAGCGATATTGTCAATAATACTTTGATACTATTTATTTAGTGTACATCCTTGTAATGATATGACAGTTAACTCTTTTCTGGCATTTTCAAACTGTCGTCGTGTGTGCATACTTTGGTTGCAAACCATTTAATCTGCAAGTCATGTTATTATAATACACTATTAGCGGCACCTAATTGCGCACAAAATAAGGGACAGTTGTATTACATGTGTTTTGACACAAGTCTCTCATCGATTTATTTCTTTCAAGCATGTTGACATTTTGTTATTTGTTTTCAGCTGTAAGAGCACTGTACGATGTTTCCCACTAGGACACGACAGAATCTGTTTTTACTAATGACGCATATCAGAAACCTGTGGGAAGCCGAACTCGATAATGTCTACCCGATAACGAAAAGATTCGAATGAACACCGTACATCAAGCAATACACATAGTGCAGAAAAAAAAGTTAGGGGTGGGTTCGTGTTTAAGTAACGCTGGTACCTTGTTTCTAAAGTTACTCAAGCAGACGTCATTTTTCCCAAACCTCTATCTCTTGACACTTTTCTAATTCCCCCCAGAATTGTTTGCTTATAAAACCCTCGCAATCCCAAATTTCTGCTTAAAGAACTAAGTTTAAAGTAGTAACAAGATCGCCAAGTCCAGGTAAATATACAACTCTGCCCAAAAGGGTTAAAGAGTTTACACTGTCGGTTTTACTAAATTACATCGTATGATCCTAAAGGGGGCTTCGGTGGAATATATGGGTACATTTGTGGGATACACGTCTTTCATTGCATATTTCTTTTGACCTTATTGTCATTTTAGTGCTTCTTTTCAGCTGTAAGAACGGTGTACGACGGCGACTGATTAGTGGAAGATTATCCCTTTACCAATGCCGCATATCAGAAACCCGCAGGAAGGTTTGTGTGATGTCAAACTCGTGCATTTCCGCATGAAGATGAAAAGTTTCAACTCAACACAACATTTAAATGGATACGCTTGGCGCTGAACAGAAAAATAGGAAAACGTAAGTCAAAAGTAAGTGTGACAACTGACATTACCGAAACAAAGCCATGTCCACAAACTGAGGTTTCGAAATAACACAGTTTTTTGGGCGTTTTAAGGTGTGGGGAGTCGTGTTTAAGTGACACATGCACATTTGTTACTATATATAGTCCAAAGCAATGGTTTTATGGGCAGAGTTGTGTATTTACGTGGACTGGGTGAATTTGTCTCCCGTATAACTATAGTTCATTGAACAGAAAATTAAGTTTCACATACTCGTACCAGCAGAAAATGCTGGGTGGAATTAGAAAAGGGTCAAAGCATAGTGGCTTGGGATGTAAGCAAACCGTCTGACTGACTTATACACATATAATTGCACGTTTTGTGACATTTCGGAATAGACGGAAAAATGATCAAAATTGCGGAAGTTTGGAAATTAGGGAAAGCAAGTTGCAAAATTTCGGAATATGAGACAAACAATTACAAAACATGTAAATTTAGTCTTGTAGCGTCGGAATAGTTAAAAAGGATTGTCTGTTATGTTTGGGTAATTGTTTTGGGTAACATTGTTTTGGGTAACATTTATTTATCGATTGCATTTTTAAGATTATAAAGGTATCAAGCAATCAACATCTGCGTTTGCAAACCGAGCTGCTTAGTAACGAAAAGCACGCTGTTCGACGATGGCATGCAAACTATAAAGTCAGACCACAAAAACACATTGTATCAGGTATGATGAAAGGGACTACTGCATGGCTAATCAGTGGGAACTGCAATATTGCAAGTAAAATATTGAGGCTTTATATTGTGTGTGCATCCTTGCATTTGCATAACAGCAAACTCTTGTCTTGTATTTTCAAACTATAGTGTGCAAGTTACCGGTTTTGCTGGAAACTTTATAAACTACAACCTCGTCCAAACGCACAATTTTGAAAAACGAATGGACTGGGCGAATTTGTTACTACTATAAGCTTAGTTCATTGAGCAGAAAACTTGGTTTGAGGTACTTGTAAAAGCAAAGAACGCTGGGTGGAATTAGAAAAGGGGTGAAGAGATGGAGGTTTGAGATGTAAGTTTACCATCTGAGTAACTTTTACACATAAAATTGCACATTTTAAAACATTTTGGAATATTCGGGAAAATTGTCAAAGCTGCGGAAGATTGTAGATTACAAAAAGTGAAATAACAAATAAATTTGATCTTCTCGGTACGTAATAGCTAGTGTTTTGATGGAAAAGAAAGGTTTGTCTGTTATGTTCAAGACATCGTTTTGGGTAACATTGATTTGTCTATTGCATGTTTTCAGGTGATGAAGGTTTGAAGCAATTATCGACAGCGTCTCCAAACGGAGCTGCTTAGGAAAGAGAGCACGCCGTTCGTCGATTTAATGCAAACAAAGGAACCAGACCGCAAAGCACATTGTATGAGGTATGATAAAATGTTTATTGCCATACTAATGAGTGGTAACAACGATGTTGTTAGTAATACAATGATGTTATTTATTTTGTGTATGCTCCCTGTAATGGTTTGAGAGTAAACTATTGTCTATTATTTTCAAACCGTCGCATGTGCATACTTTTGTTTGCAAATCGTTCAATCAGCACTATTGGTGGATTGCACCCTAAAGTGGGTTCAATTGGATTATATGTGCGTTGTTGCACCTGTTTCATTGACTCATTTCTTTCAAGCTTTTTGTCATTTTATAATTTCTTTAGAGCTGTAAGAATGCTGTACGATGTTTCACACAAGGGCACGACGGCGACTGTTTTGTGCAGCATCATTCATTTACCAATGACACATATCAGAAACCTGCAGAAAGGTTTGAGTGATGTCTAACTCATGCATTACCGCATGAAGATGAAATAATTGAAATGAACACAGCACTTAAAAGGATACGCTTGGCGCTGAACAGAAAAAATAAAAAAGTAAGTGAAAAGTAAATGTAACAACTGACATTAACGAAACAAAGCCATGTCCACAAACTGAGGTTTCGAAATAACATAGTTTTTTGGGCGTTGTGAGGGGTGGGGAATCGTGTTTAAGTAACACATGCCCATTTATTCCTAAATAATGTCCAAAGCGGTAGTTTAATGGGCAGAATTGTATATTAGCCGAGACTGGGTGAATTTCTTAATCTGTTAACCTTAGTTTATTGTGCAGAAAATTAACTATGAGGTACTTGTATCAGCAGAAAATGCTGGGTGGAATTAGAAAAGGGTAAAAGAATATACATTTGGGTTGTAAGCAAACCGCCTGTTTACCAATGACGCATATTATAAACCTACAGGAAGGTTTGAGTGAAGTCAACTCGTGCATTACCACCTGTAGATGAAAAGATTCAAATGAACAATGCACGTAAAGGGATACGCTTGGCGCTGAACAGAAAAATTAAAAGTTAAGTCAAAAGTAAATGTGACAACTGACATTAACGAAATAAAGCATGTTCGCAAACGAAGTTTCGAAATAACATAGTTTTTTTGTGTGTTGAGAGGGGGTGGCTATACACAGGATCCGTTTCGGTTCGTTTTCGTCCGTCATGCGTATACGCGCGTAAATTTCGGTCCGTCGCCTTCCGTCGACGTGTATACACAGAATGCGAACCATGCGTTTTTTCCGAAAACGGACGTTAACGCAAGGCCATCCTAACAAATAGAACATGTTCTATTTTTTCGGACGAATGCATCCGATTTTTGGTGTAGTGATAGTGCAAAACTAAGGGATATTTCTAGATTGGTTGATTAGTATAAATTATTTTTAAAAAATCACTAGACTTGAAGGCCTCCGTTTTTAATAATAAATAGAAGTGAAGTAATATGCAAGGTTTTATTTTTAAATCGGCAAAAAGACTTCGAACTTGACTGAAATGCAGAACAACAGCGGGATACAAAAAAACTAATAATGTAAGTAACAATAGCCTTCCGGAAAACAAAGGGGTCAGAAAAGAGTCAATTCATATTAAGTTAGTTTTGGCAGTGAATGTCATTAATGCAAAATTTCAAAAAAAGAAAACTGCAAATATGCCATAAGGGTTTAGAAATTTGGAACTATGTTGTATTAGTATTTTGGATGTTGCTTACGAAATCCATATGTCCATAGTTGTTGTTTACATACACTTAAGTACTGGTTGATGTTTCTGCAACAATCTGTGAATTATGCACTTTAAACTATCATGATTGTATAATCCTTTGATTGACCAATATCAACTAAAGAAATCAAGTTTAACAAGAAAATCTAGTTGGAGAGAAACCTGCTTTGGAGAGAAATTTATCGACACCTATATAAAAAGAACACTAAATATCCAATGGTTTAAGATTTATACACACCACCACAGCCCACATGTATGTAAATGAAATGATTTATGCTCCATATTTGTAATAAACCTACTGTGTGTGTGTTATGTTTGTAAGGCTTGGACTCAAACAATATGCTATCAGAGCACTGCAGGGAAAGAATTCTGATCAAAACTAGCATTTATTTTCACATCTTTATTGTAATTTGTAACCAAGGCTTGTGTTTAATATGAGAGATGGAAACAAACCAGAAAAGTCAAATGGAATAGAAGATTGCACTTGTGGATTAAACAAAAGTACTTCTAAACTACTTTGTCCGCACTTTTGCATTTATGTTTTTGTTATTTGTAGGAGACCTGCAGGCAACAACCAGCACAATGCCAAATTATAAGAAGCGACCTACTGATGCTAGGATTGCCTTTCATTTTTCCGAAAGTAGAAAATGCTTGAGGCAATCGAAAGAGGCTACAGGAGATTTTTAAAAGCAAATGAATTCTTTAGATGTATGAAGCATTGTGTATAAATACACAATAAAATCCTTTATCAGTCTTTGTTTATCCCTGATGTTACCATTTAAACATATTGTTAATGTGCACTGTGTGTTTGTACTTTTTTATTTTGTCTGCTTTATTGGTGTCTTTTACAAAAAATAAGAAACAAAATTTTTGCGACATCTGTTTTCCAATAGCGATGTTATTGTACTGCTATCTTATTTCAGCTAGGTTTGACACCAGAAAATGGGAAAAGTGAGTTGGGTAATGTCGATTGTAAACATTTTAATTGGTCGGTGTGTTCGAGTTCAACAATATTGAAATTTGTTGGGGCAGGTCTAAGCAAGCCTGGACAGGTCTGGGCACGTCTGGGCACGTACGAGCAGACCTGGGCAGAACTGGGGCCGCCGGGACAGGGCTGAACAGGGCCTGGGACAGCTGGTGCAGAAATTTCGGAACAGAGGGGAAAATGATCAAGAGTGCGGAATTTTGGAAAATGGGGAAACCAAGTAGCAAAATTACGGAATATGAGACGAAAGATTGAAAAACATGTAAAGTTAGTCTCGTGACATCGGAATAATTGCTAAAAGTAATGGGGAGAGCGGAGACAGCTTGCACAGTGTTGGGGCAGGGCTGGGCAGGACTTGGGAAGTCTGGGCAGGGCTAAGGCCGCCTTGGCAGCTAGTCCAGACATTTCGGAACTGACGGAAAAAAAATCAAAATTGCGGAATTTTGGAAGTTGGGGAAACTAAGTTGCAAAATTCCGGAATAAGCAACGAAAGATGAAAAAACATGTAAATTTCGTCTCGTGACATCGGAATTGCCAAAAGTTATAGGCAGAGCGGAGACAACTTGCACAGTGTTTGGGCAGGGCTGTGCACGTCCGGGCTTGTCTGGGCAGATCCGTGCATGATCGGGCAGGTCTGGGCAGGTGTGGGTAAACCTGGGCACGGCTGAGGCTGTCGGGACAGGGTCGGGCAGCTGGTGCAGACATTTCGGAACTAACGGAAAAAAGATCAAAATTGCGGAATTTTGGAAATTGTGGAAACCAAATTGCAGAATTGCGGAATGAGAGTCGAAAGATTAAAAAGCATGTAAATTTCGTTTCGTGATATCGAAATAGCTAAAATTTATAGGCAGAGCGGAGACAGCTTGCACAGTGTTTGGGCAGGGCTCTGCACGTCCGGCCTTGTCTGGGCAGATCCGTGCATGACCAGGCAGGTCTGGGCAGGTGTGGGTAAGCCTGGGCACGGCTGAGGCTGTCGGGACAGGGTCGGGGCAGCTGGGGCAGACATTTCGGAACTAACGGAAAAAAGATCAAAATTGCGGAATTTGGGAAATTGGGGAAACCAAATTGCGGAATTGCGGAATGAAAGTCGAATGATTAAAAAGCATGTGAATTTCGTCTCGTGACATCGAAATTGCTGAAAGAATTAGGCACAGCCGAAACAACTTGCACAATGTTGGGACAGGGCTGTTGGGGTCAGGGTCAGGGGGAAGGTGAG